>NC_139616.1:2499117-2753979 GCF_964270895.1 Podarcis filfolensis
TTACTATCCTAATACACACATAGTTATCAATTACCTAATATATTCTGTGTAAACTCATTCCAAATATCATGGTATTTATCCAAAGAAAGTCTGTGTCTATAAGTTGTCCACTCATATATTGCCAATATTGTCATGTTGTATTGGTTGTTACGATGTCGTTAATGTTACTACCGTATTTTTCGTTCTATAAGACGCACCAGACCACAAGACGCACCTAGTTTTTGGAGGAGGAAAACAAGAAAAAATATATTCTGACTCTCAGAAGCCAGAACAGCAAGAGGGATCGCTGTGCAGTGAAAGCAGCAATCCCTCTTGCTATTCTGGCTTCTGGGGTAGCTGCGCAGCCTGCATTCGCTTCATAAGACACACACACATTTCCCCTTACTTTTTAGGAGGGGAAAAGTGTGTCTTATAGAGCAAAAAATACGGTATTTTTTATTGTGCTACATACATGGCATGGCATGCATTGCTTTCCTCTCTGTGCTTCTGTTGGGAGGAAAGGCAGCATCTAAGTGCAAGGAAATGAATGAATAAGTAATGCCACTGATGGCTGCAAGTCAAAGAAAGAAGCTGACAATGCATCTGAATGGATACAAATTATTATTATTTAATAGTAGCTACTTGGTGCCTTGGGCTCCTTTGGAAGGAAGGGTGGGATGAAAACTGAACATATAACTGAATATATAAGTAAATAATACATTCCAAGAATATAACCAATAGTTTATTCTAATAATACCAGATCTCTGAGCCACAGGTGTTATATGCTGAGAAGCCTTCCTTTCTGCCTGCAGCCATGCTGCAGCATTCCACACTAACCGCGGTTGCTGGATCAAGCATGAGGGAAGCCCCATGTAGAACTCAGTGCAGTAATCCAGCCTTGAAGTAAGCAACATATGAACTACTGTGGCAAGGCTTTCCTGGCCCAACCAATTGCAGTTGGTAAAAGCCACTTCTAGTCACAGAAGTTATCTAAACCTCCACTGACCGAGCTGGAGCCAGAAGCATCCCCAAACTGCGAACCTGTCTCTTCAGGGGGTATGCAGCCCCTTCCAGGCTGGGCAGTTGGCCAGTTTATTGGAAACAGGACTGCTCACCCACAATGCCTGGTTTTGTTTTTAAATTGCAAAGTGCTATGACCATGGGCAATAAATGTTTGACCGGACTTGAATTCAAAAAACAAACTGATAGATTTTGGCTCTCTTTTTCAAACATGGCAATGCAAATGCTTTTCCCCAACACAAAAGTTTCCTCTTGGTAAACATTCACAGTCCTACTTAGGTGTTGATGAAGTCGAATGAAACATTGTCTTTTGCATTGCTTAGATTTCATTGCTGAGAGCTGCAAGATCCACCCTTTGAGAAACTGATTCGCTGGTAATTGAAAGAGCCATTGTCTCATTTCAATTATCTAATGCAATTTCCAGCACCTCATTCCTATAATTATGGCAAACGGCCAGCAGCAAAGCCTGATTAGAGGCTCCTTAAAAGTATCTGGAGGCAGAATTTTCCTGGAGTAATGCAATGTGTGAAGCTGATGATGGGGTTTTGAAGTTGGCATAGAAAGTGATTGAGGATGGCACCAAACAGAATTTATTGCAATCATGTTTTCCATTGTCATTGCAGCACTTTGAGCATCTTCTTCTTGGTAACCTATGTGAAATGTCAAACTGAAAGTAAAGGACGCAATAGATGTCAAGTGTGCTGCTAACAGTTTGTATTTGCTGTGATGTCTGGCAATGGCAACATTTTGGGGCCGGTGGGCAAATTTGCCAACTAGATAATGTATTCATTAAATCGGCATGCCGACCCTAGGAGAAACAGCTCCCGCAGAGCCGACTCAAAGGTGTGGCCTGGAGGGAGGAATTAGTTTCCACTCTTTGCAGGCTCCCAGGCTGCATCAAGAATAAAGGTTTTGGGAAAGTGGCTTGCAGGCTGCAGTAGAACCTGAAAATTGGAAAGGCGTTTCCCCTTTAAAATAGTTTTGGCCCATATAAAAGAAAATTAATTTAAATAGACTTCATGTTGGTACCTGACCCTGGTGAAATTAAATTGGGTTCATGCTAATAACTTGCCTTGGTGCTTGAGAAATTGTGGTCAAAAGGAGACTTTCTGCCATATGTGGTGGTTTTGCATGGAAACACCCATTTTGGACAAAAGGTAAACCCTCCCAGCTTCCCTTTTTTCTCCTATTCCCCCATCCTGGGGGGGTCTTCCCTTCCCTGCCTCTAACACAGGGTCTGTCCTCACCTTCATCTGCATGTTAACTGTTCCTTAACCAGAAATAATTCAACAGACTGAAAAAGTAGAAACAAAACAAAACAAAAAGGAAAGGAAAAGGAAAGAGAACAAAAGATATAAGAATATTAAGGAAGTAATAATGGAAGAAAAAGGTGAAGAAAAAGAGATTAAGTAAAAGGGACTTCCAACTATCCACCTGTCAGTTTTATATACAAAAGTTGCTGAAAATAGTCAAATATTCAATCCAGAGTAATATCCAGCTGTTCCTCTGCTATGCAATGTTTTCCTAGTCTTCAATCTAGGTATCTCAAGTTCATTATCTGATTTAACTAGCCATTTAAATTTTACCATCATTTCATTTGTGTGCACTTTTCCACAAAGAGAATCCTTCTCAAAGAGGCTTACAAGAAAGAAAACAGGAATATAACTCAAAATCAACCACTGAAAGAACTATTCCATAATAGCATAATAAAGCAAGATTATAGCAAGTATAACAACATACAAAAGACAACATTTCAGTACTACAAATATAGCAAGATTACACTGACATGGGACTCATCTTGACTTCCCCATGTTCCACCTCTTTCCCCCAAGGAAACCCAGCCTTTTAGACTGAATTAGAGCAAATGTCAGTGGGGGTTTCTTTGGACTGATATCTGCTCCAATTGATTGCAAAACAGTGAGCAAAGACAAAGCCATTTGGACCCGGGCCTAGAAAGCTCAGGACAAATGGGACATGTACTTTCTAGGCATGGAGCATGTGGAAGTGTGGACTAGCCCAATATCCCACCTCTGGCAACAGCCAAGACAGCAAGGGAGTCCTAGAAACCCCACACCCAGGTTGCTGCTGACAGTCCCTCTCCTGCAGAGACTTGCAAGGCTTCCAGCTCTCCCGTGGTTTATGCTCTTTTACCACTAATGTTCGTATCCCAGGCAGAATACCCAACTGATTTATAAGGGGCCAAAAAATAACAGTGTATGTGTGCTTGGCTTTTTGAGCTAAAATTGGATTTACTTGCAAATAGGCTTCTTGACTGCAGTAGGTTTTAAGGGTGATTACATTTGCTGCGGGACGCGGGTGGCGCTGTGGGTAAAACCTCAGAGCCTAGGACTTGCCAATCGCATGGTCGGCGGTTCGAATCCCCGTGGCGGGGTGCGCTCCCGTCGTTCGGTCCAGCGCCTGCCAACCTAGCAGTTCGAAAGCACCCCCGGATGCAAGTAGATAAATAGGGACCGCTTACCAGTGGGAAGGTAAACGGTGTTCCATGTGCTGCGCTGGTGCTGGCTCGCCAGAGCAGCTTCGTCACGCTGGCCACGTGACCCGGAAGTGTCTCCGGACAGCGCTGGCCCCCGGCCTCTTAAGTGAGATGGGCGCACAACCCTAGAGTCTGGCAAGACTGGCCCGTGCGGGCAGGGGTACCTTACATTTGCTGCAAGAGATGGTGGTGCTTCACCCTTTGGAATCCTAATGCTAGCATAAACAGATGACTGTATTCTCTGACCTGTTGTGATGGCAATTGAAACAGAAACCCTAGATTAGTAAAGCAGATGAAAGCCCAGAAGAGGCCAATGACCAGGATCCAGAGTTCCCCAACATACACAGCCCAGCAGGCCGTTTGGACAGGCGGACAGGGCCACCCAAATGAGGGGAGAGGGGTCTGGTGCTCAGCTCCTGCCTGCAGGCTTCCCACAGGCACCTGGTTAGCCCCTGTGAAGACAGGATGCTGGACTAGAGGGGCCATGGGCCTGATCCAGCAGGCTCTTGTGATGTTGTGGAAGGGAGGGTGGTGGGGTGCAAGCACCAGATTGAGAAGGTCAGTGCTGACCTCACTGACACCTCACGCTTTCTGCTGCTGGCAAGCAGGTGGGTACCTCCAACCCACTCACTGACTGCTGCCACATGGTGCCGGGTGCTCCACAGCTTAGAGGCTGCCACAGAGAAGGCCCTCTCTTAGGCTGGTGCTCCTCTGAGCCTGTGAGGAATTCTGCTGATCTTTGCAGCCAAGAGGGTCTGTGGGGAAGGAGGCAGTCGTTTACCATTTTGCCTCTGTGGGACTGTGACCTTCATGTTTCCGGGAAGAGGAATGAGCCTAAATTTGGCTTTGGAACGGGTAGGGCCAAGTTGCCTTGACAAGCCACTTCTTGCCCTGATTCTTCATTGCACTACAGTGCTTGCAAAGCTCCATCAGTAAAGGCTTGACTCAAAGCACACACAGCTTCCTTCAAATTCTCCAGGCTTATTGACTTGGAGGGGAAAGGCAAAGGTAATGATGGAGTTAAAATGAAATCCTCCAACTGCAGACTGTTAATAAGCTCTGGCAGCTGTGTGAACGTGCAGGTAATTCAACTGTCCTGTTCCTGAGGAGCACCCAGGGATTTCGTGTCTATGCATCTGTTTCCATGGCAATTAGGATGAGATTAGTTTTCAGGTCTGCAGTAGGTAAATGAAAGAAAGCCAAGTCCGGATGATGCTGTGTTTGTTTGGCTGGGACGTATTGAGCCTGATGCCTTTAAAAAACGTTCAAAATTTCTGGTGAGTTGTTGCATCCTGCTGCTCCAGTTTTGGGAACTGTGGTTATCTTTCAGCCTTTCCTCTGGCTGAAAGTCTTTATTATGAGCTGTAAGCCATAGAAATATGTCTCTGTGTTTTGTTTTTGCATGCCTAGATTTTCAAATAACAAATATATTTGGGTAGCACCTTCTATCTCTTGCCAGCTTGTTATAAAGAACAAAAAAGTTAATGTTATTCTAGCCTGCATCAACATAAATACAGTATAGTGTCCACATCAAGGGAAGTAATAGTACCACTCCATTCTGCCTTGGTCAGACCACACCTGGAGTCCTGTGCCCAGTTCTGGATGCCACAGTGTTAAGAAGGGTGTTGACTAGCTGGAGCATGTGCAGAGGAGGGTGACCAAGATTATCAAGGGTCTGGAAACAAAGCCATATAAGGAACAGTTGAGGGAATTGGTTATGTTTAACCTAGGAAATAGGAGACTGAGAGGAGATTTGATAGCCACCTTCAAATATCTCAAGGGCTGTCACGTGAAGGATAGAGCAAGCTTGTTTTCTTCTGTTTCAGAGGCTAGGAGCCAAACCAATGGGTTCAAGTTACAAGAGAGGAAATTCTGACTAAACATCAGGAAGACCTTTCTGACAGTAAGAGGTGTTTGGCCATGGAACAGACTCCCTGGAAAGGTGGTGGATTCTCCTTCCTTAGAGGTTTTTAAGCAGAGGTCGGATAATAATAATAATAATAATAATAATAATAATAATAATAATATATTATTTGTACCCCGCCCATCTGGCTGGGTTTCCCCAGCCACTCTGGGCGGCTTCCAACAAAGATTAAAAATACATTAAAATGTCACACATTAAAAGCTTCCCTAAACAGGGCTGCCTTCAGATGTCTTCTAAAAGTCTGGTAGTTTATCTCTTTGACATGGGAGGGCATTCCACAGGGCGGGTGCCACTACCGAGAAGGCCCTCTGCCTGGTTCCCTGTAGCTTTGCTTCTTGCAGTGAGGGAACCGCCAGAAGGCCCTCAGAGCTGGACCTCAGTGTCCGGGTTCGATGATGGGGATGGAGACGCTCCTTCAGGTCTACTGGGCCGAGGCCATTTAGGGCTTTAAAGGTCAACACCAGCACTTTGAATTGTGCTCAGAAACATACTGGGAGCCAATGTAGGTCTTTCAAGACCGGTGTTATGTGGTCTCGGCGGCCGCTCCCAGTCACCAGTCTAGCTGCCGCATTCTAGATTAGTTGTACTTTCTGGGTCACCTTCAAAGATAGCCCCACGTAGAGTGTGTTGCAGTAGTCCAAGCGGGAGATAACTAGAGCATGCACCACTCTGCCGAGACAGTCTGCGGGCAGGTAGGTTCGCAGCCTCTGTACCAGATGGAGCTGGTAGACAGCTGCCCTGGATACAGAATTGACCTGCGCCTCTGTGGACATCTGTGAGTCCAAAATGACTCCCAGGCTGCGCACCTGGTCCTTCAGGGACACAGTTACTCTATTCAGGACCAGGGAGTCCTCCACCCCAGCCCAACCCCTGTCCCCCAAGAACAGTACTTCTGTATTGTCAGGATTCAACCTCAATCCATTAGCCGCCATCCATCCTCCAACCGCCTCCAGGCACTCGCACAGGACCTTCACTGGTTCTGATTTGAAAGAGAGGTAGAGCTAGGTATCATCTGCATATTGATGGACACCCAGTCCAAACCCCCTGATGATCTCTCCCAGCGGCTTCATGTAGATGTTAAAAAGCATGGAGGAGAGGACGGAACCCTGAGGCACCCCACAAGTGAGAGCCATGGGGTCTGAACACTCATCCCCCACCACCACTTTCTGGACATGGCCCAGGAGGAAGGAGCTGAACCACCGTATAACTGCCCCCAGCTCCCAGCTCCTCTAGACTGTCCAGAAGGATATTATGGTCGATTGTATCAAAGACCACTGAGAGATCCAGCAGAACTAGGAAACAGCTCTCACCTTTGTCCCTAGCCTGCTGGAGATCAACCAGCGCGACCAGGGCAGTTTCAGTCCCATGATGAGGCCTGAATCCCGATTGGAAGGGATCCAAATGGGCCGCATCCTCCAGGCGTGCCTGGAGTTGTTCAGCAACCACCCGCTCAATCACCTTGCCCAAGAATGGAAGATCTGAGACTGGGCGATAGTTGGCCATACTGGCCGGGTCTAAAGATACTTTTTTTAAGAAGCGGTTTAATGACCGCCTCTTTCAGCGGGTCTGGGAAGGCTCCCTCAACAGAGGGAAGCATTCACCACCCCGCAGAGCCCATCGCCCAGCCCTTCCCGGCTTACTTTTATTAGCCAAGATGGGCAGGGATCAAGGAGACAGGTGGTTGGTTTCACTCGTCCAAGCAGCCTGTCCACATCTTTGGGGGTAACAGATTGGAATTGATCCCGTGCAACTTGACCAGACAGGGCTCTAGCACTCTCCTGCCCTGGCCCTGCTCCCACAGTGGTGTCTACCTCCTTCTGAATCTGAGCAACTTTATCTGCAAAAAAACTTTGCAAATCATTGCAGGAAATCTTGGGGCCTTTACAAGGCCCCGATGGTAAAGGTGGTTCTGTTAAATTGTGAACCACCTGAAAGAGTCTCCTGCTACTATTTTCTGCAGATGCAATAGAGGCAGTGAAGAAAATCTTCTTCGCCGTCGCTATTGCCACTTGGTAGGCTCGACATTGAGTTCTAAGCCATGTCCGGTCTGATTCAGAATGAGTTTTCTGCCACTGGCACTCTAGCTGTCTCAGCGATTGTTTCCTTGCCCTCAGCTCTGAAGAAAACCACGGGGCTGTCCATGCAATCGGAGAGGGCGCTTCGGAGCCAGACAGTTGATAGCCCTGGTTAACTCTGCAATCCAGCGGACTACCAGGGAATCAGCTGAAAGGCCATCAACATGGGATAAAGCATCCCTACCACTCTCTGGAAACCATTCAGATCCATTAAGTGGCGGGGGCGGACCATCCGAATCGTGATTCTTTCATTGCAGAGGGTTGGACCAGATGACCCTTGGGGTCCTTCCAACTCTACAATTATATAATTCTATGGGCTTTTAAAAAAGGAGTGTGGCTCCTTGACCTGCATTGCTAACATTGCAGTAGGTCATATGATGTATGAAAATATAACCACAGCAAATGCACTTCAACTACATTGCTTTTCCACTTCAGATGGTGGTTGCTGAGGGCAGGCCCAACATTTATTACATTATGCCATGAATATCATTTCAAACCATCCACATGGATGCAAATAATGTTTTCTATGTTACTTGTAAAAAAAGTGCTGGAAGTTTCCCTGGCTTGGTTGGTCACCTTGCAAGATTTGTGTTAAAAAACCTTAGTGTTTTTTGTGTTGGCAGAAACAGCATTTCCTGGGCTTTTTGATCTCTCTCTTCCACCTGTGTTCTTAAACAGTATTTCACCCCAAGATAAGAGCCCTTAAAGCTGCAGCCTCTTGATTTGTTTCTAAGTACTGCACCTCCTGAGTCTCATCTCATCTAAAGAGATTGTTCTCTCTTGCTTTTTGCCTTTTGTCCTCTAAAGATTTTTAGATTAAAGCTTGGCTGTTTGGTGCTCTGAAAGGCCACTTCACATTATCCCTGTAAGTTTCACCTCGATAAACAGGAGTTTGTCCTCTCCAAAGCGGAACATTATCTTGGAGCTCAAGGTCAGAGCAGAAGATTTAAAGATTGCTGGTAGGTTTAGTTTCCTTTTTGTTATGAGTGAGCTACATTTGCAGTGCAAGCAAAGATGAAATGTCCGGCTTCATGAGAGTGAGTGGAGCAATATCACTGCTCATCTACTGTAGATCAGAGCTCTTCAGCATGGAATCTGCAGGTGTTGTTGGGCTACAGCTCCTGTTATCCAGAGCTAGCTCAGCTAACAGTCAGGACTGATGAGAGTTGTAGTCCAGCGACATATTGGGGGACCCAAGACTCAAGAGAATTGGTCCCAATTACAGTGCACTGGGGAGTTCATGGGGGTGATAGTGAAGTCTCTGATTGGCTGAGCTTCTTTGGTGTCACAAGAGGTCAGGCAGGCAGGGAGGGTCTTCAGCTACTGCTCAGATCCTGCAGAAGCGCAGGGCAGTCACATGGATCTAGGGAGGAGGCCAGAGGAGGCACGAAAAGGGACAAGGGTCAAAGCCTATGATGGCAGGATGCAGGCAGCCCATGAAAAGGAAGCTGAAGGGTGTTATAGTGAAATAAAGATGAGGAGCTCAAAGTATCTGTTTCCCCAGGTCAGGAAGACTTTTTGCTCTTGCTTCAGCAGTGAAACAGCCAAGACTGACAGCTTATATAGCAGGAACAGGGAATCGGCTGGTGGGCCAGTGCTATTTTTGTAGAAAAAGAGGTGCCGGAACTCACCTTTAGCCCCTCTCTTGCTCTCTTATCATGGCAGCAGTGCCCACCTGAGAGGTGACGGGACAGAGTTCCTGTGAGTTCTGGCTGAAAAAAAGCACAGCCCCTACCGATGCCCCAAATTTTACTGGTTGGTAGGACCACCCACCTGTCAATCACCTGCCATCACAGTGATGACAAGTGATGCTCCATGGGACTTCAAAGCACCCTATCAGCCAATGGGTGGTGACTTCAGGCTGGCTTTCTGCAGGGATGGAGTGCAGTCAAGTTCTCCACAGGAAGCCTGGTGGTCATCCAGCCCCACAGTGTTGAGGTTCCTTTAATTGCTGTTGAGAAAAATCTGGTGGGTGGGTGCTTCCCTTATTTTGCACCTGCAGATCTTGTGATTAGGAGGTCACTGTGACCTGTCAGCCGGCCAAGAGTGTGGTCATTTTTGGGTATATTAAGAGGTGGCTGTACATTGCCTTCTTGCTTTGCTGAGAGGAAGCTCTGCCAGATTGATACTGAACTCTGTGCTGTATGTATGCTGTGAGTTGTGCTTGCTTTGCATTTGAAGCCTGCATCTTCTGCTAGGGATCTAGGGGAAGCCTGTACAAGGTGTATATAATGAAACTGCCTTAATTCTTTGGACCTGTCAGTAAAGGACTCAACTGACTGAAGAATTGGAGTCTGGCTGAATTTCTTCCCGCACAAACTGCACTGCCACGAACCTACAATGCTGCACATATTTGGCACATGCCATATGCCAACACACACATGATGCCACATATGATGTCACGTGTGGAAAGGGTGTGGTTTGGAGAAAAAAGCCTTATGGACCCAATTTGGCCTACAAGCCAGAGGTTCCTGGTCCCTCCTTTATAGGAAGCCCTGATCTGGACTGCTTGTTGCATTCAGTTCTCTTTCTCCTGAGGAGTCTCATATACAGCACTTTGCCAGTGTCTCTGTTATTTCCCTTGGGAGACCCCAGCTCCCATACCTGGACAGGGCTTGAACCCTGACAGAGAGGAAGGAATTTGAGAGTAGGAGGAAAACTAGGAAAAAAGCGCTGTAGAGGTGAGGAAGACTGAAGTCTGCTTGCTACCCACCCTTGCCCACTACAGACCTTAGGTTTGAAAAGGAATAAGAATTTCAGAAGAGCCTCTTGGATCAGGCCAGGGGCCCATCTAGTCCAGCATCTTGTTCTCAAAGTGGCCAGCCAGATGCCCCAGGGGAAATGAGCAGGAACCGAGCACAAAGCAGTCTCCCCTCCTGCAGTTTCCAGCAACAGAAGCATTTGCTGCCTCTGGCCATGGGCCCAGAGCATAGCCATTATGGCTGGTAGCTTTTAATAGCCATGAATTTGCCCAACCCTCTTTTAAAGCCATCCAAGTTGGAGGCCACCATTGCCTCCTGCAGGGGCGAGTTCCATAGTTTATGCTGATGAAATCCTTCCTTTTATCTGTCCTGAATCTTTCAGCATTCAGCTTCATTGGATGTGCACAGGTTTCAGTGTTAAGAGAATCTGTGGACATCCAACGAAGCCAAATGATGGAAGATTCAGGACAGATAAAAAGAAGCACTTATTCAAGCAGCACATAGGATATTAGGCATGTGATGATGTATGAATTGCTTTGCCCAGCAATGGCCTTAGAGGCATATATTATTTCAGCTTGTTAGAAAGATGTGTCTGAATCCAAGTGTTCTTTTAAAAAAAGAATTCAGAGAACAATAGTTGAAGAAGCAGTGACTCTGAAAGTTGTGGTTGCACGACGAGACTTTGTGTGTCTGGCAAGAATAACGACTTCTAATCACATGTCATTGATTGTAGAAGGGAAGCTGTTAGAACATGGATTGTGATGAGATGTTTCTTCCCACTTCAAGGGTATATTTTTTCAGTTTTGGAGTATAAAGGCAGAAACCATTCTTGCAGTTTGAGACCTTGGGGTGTCGGATGAAAAACACATGACTGCTGGAGAGTTTTGAATGAGATTTGGGAGGCAGGAGCTCCCATTGCTCACTGTCTGCTTACCATCTGTGAAATGGGTATAACATTGACAGGTTATTTTTCTGTGTAAAGGTAAAGGGACCCCTGACCATTAGGTCCAGTCATGACTGACTCTGGGGTTGCGGCGCTCATCTCGCTTTATTGGCCGAGCGAGATGGCATACAGCTTCTGGGTCATGTGGCCAGCATGACAAAGCCGCTTCTGGCAAACCAGAGCAGCATACAGAAACGCCGTTTACCTTCCCGCTGGAGCGGTACCTATTTATCTACTTGCACTTTGACGTGCTTTTGAACAGATAGGTTGGCAGGAGCAGGGACCAAGCAACAGGAGGGCACCTCGTCACGGGGATTCGAACCACCAACCTTCTGTTTGGCAAGTCCTAGGCTCTGTGGTTTAACCCACAGCGCCACCCGCATCCCATATTTTTCTGTGTAGACTCCCCCAATTTCTAATTATTTTCAGGGCACATCTGGATGGTTCTAATTTTTGAGATGACATGCACCTTCTGAGCCTTTCAGCAAAATTGTGTGAGGTGCTAGTCCACATGGTGGAGAAGAGGCAGTACAGTGGTACCTCGGGTTACATACGCTTCAGGTTACATACACCTCAGGTTACATACACTTCAGGTTACAGACTCCGCTAACCCAGAATATTACCTTGGGTTAAGAATTTTGCTTCGGGATGAGAACAGAAATTGTGCAGTGGCGGCGCTGCAGCAGCGGGAGGCCCCATTAGCTAAAGTGGTGCTTCAGGTTAAGAACAATTTCAGATTAAGAACAGACCTCTGGGACGAATTAAGTTCCTAACCTGAGGTACCACTGTACTGTCTGTTTTATGCTAGATCGGCAATGAGACTACATGGTCAGAAGCAGAATAAATTGTGATTTCAGTTCTATGGGTTCCATTGCTTCTGTAGTGCATGTGCACATGCACCATTTTGGCTTGGTGAGCAGAAGCGCAAAAATCCAAGGGGGCGGGGCTCCAAACAATGAAGCGCATGTAGCAACTGCAGTGAGGAGGAACCATGTGTGTGGAGGGGGGAATGGAATATTCTGGAAAAGGCCATGTCTTGCTGGCTGGAATGCTGAACAGGAACAGTTCATATGGCAACATTTTCTTGTGGGTCTCACTGTAAATGCCAGATTCTGAACATAAGCAAGAGGCATCCGACACATCCATGCCGTTCTTTTGGGCTTCCCGGAGGCATTCGCCTGACCTGCTGTTGGAAAGGGAGGGAGACTGGGTGAGGCATAAGCTGCCTTAGGCCTAAGCAGTCAGTCTGTCCACTGAGCCCAACATGGTGCTTTGTCTGGAAGGACTCAGGCATAGGAACATGGGAAGTGGCCTTATGCTGAGTCAAAGCATTGGTCCATCCTGCTCAGCAGGCACTGACTGGCTGTGGCTCCCCAGGGGTTCAGACACAGTCCCTCTTAACCCTACCCAGCGATGCTACCAGGGACTGGACCTGGGACTTCCAGCATTTAGAACTGAATGGAACTCCGAGGTTTACTCTTTCAACCCCTTACTCCAGGGGGTGCTAACTTGTGGGCCTCCGCTTGTGACTATTCCACTTGGGCCAATCCAGAGGTGCCATTTCCTTTAGGGCAGGTATATATTTTCCGTGAGTGAATGGATTGCCAGGTTTTGGAGAAGCTCTACTGAAATTTCTGCTGCTTTCCACCTGTGAAAGGAAGGAAAAAGGCAAGCTATGACTAATAAATACAAAGGAGAGTGCCACCCCCACATTTATTTAAAATGTTGAAAAGTTTGCATTTAAATTATATTGGTTTATTCTTAAATAAAATATTCAGAGAAGGGCAAGTAAACAAACCTTGGTTTGTGCAAAATAGGAAACAGCAATAATAAATAATTGCCCCCCCACTGTAACCTAGCAGTAAAACACAAAATGGGTGACAAATATTTCCATCTAATAAAAGTGGTGCTAAATAACAAATACAGTAACCTGTTGACCATAGCTGTCAACTTTCAGATTTGAAAATAAGGGATCAGCAGCCTTGAAAATAAGGAAATTCCCCACCAAATAAGGGAAGGCTGGCAGCTATGATAAAATCTGAATTACATGCACCACAAGGCCTATGCAGCCTCAACTTAAGATAGCTCCCTGGCCTGGCTTTGCAGCAGCACGTGCAACAAAACAGCATCCAGCGTTCAAAAACCCCCTCTCGCAGCCTCCCCCTCTCGCCATGAGATCACCGCCTGCCATTTTTGTCAACCAGCTCCTTTCCTATCCCCCATAACAGTCAATCTAAGGAGCCTCCAAAACAAATCCAAAAGCCCCCCCCCACGAGATTTCCACCCGCCATTGTACTCAACCAACCGCTCCTTCTCTTTCCCCCATGTGCCCCCGCTCCCGACAGACCTTATCCCTGGCAAGGGTGAGTGGGCTGTCGATGTATCCATCCGATTCCGAGCACAGGTACATTCTGAGCCCCTCTGAGCCAAAGGCCCAAAGGCAGAAAGCCCAGCCAGCAGCCAAACGAAGCCTCAAGCGGTGGTTCCCACAGTGCAGCAACCCGGCAAAGGGGATGCAGCAAGGAAAACCACCGTCACCTCTCTGCTGGGAAGCACTGAGCAAAGGCGAGTCCCCAGGCAACATGGCTGATTTTATCTGCACAAGGCATGCAAGCTCCACCCCCCCAGTCATTCTCAGACTCCTTATTGGTGAGCAACGCAGCCGAGCAACGCCGTTGAGGAGCCTCCCTGGCCGGCACAGAGCCGGGAGGGAGAGGAGCTGCTTCCTTTGAAATCTGGGAAATTTACGGGATATCAACAATCCGGGATAGCAGCGGGAAACGGCGCTGGAATAAGGGAGTTTCCCGCCAAGTAAGGGAAGGTTGACAGCTATGCTGTTGACTAGAACTTTGAAGTCAGTTGGCTTTGAAATGTGGCCCAAATGAAATTCTCCCCCTGTCCCGAGCTCCCTTGGTTACTTGGCTTTTTGTCTGAGGGAGAATACCTAGCTTAGCTTCACATGGGACTTTGCTTTGATGAGCTTATTACAAACAAAAACCTAACCAGCCCAGGGCACAAGGAGCTATGTATTGTCTGTTGAAATTTGACTGCTTTATTGAGACTCCACATAGGTCTTGATAACAAACAGGGCTTTTAATGGCTCCCTGCCAGGGCTTTAAGCTCAGCTGCAGCAGCCCCCCCCCCAAGGACAAGGGAAGAGAGCATGGTAGGCCACCCAGGCTGAGGTTTGGAGCATCTCTTTGAGCAGAGAAATACTCTGAGCCTCTGGTCTCCCCACATCCTCCCAGGCTGGTCACTGGGTCTTCCTTACCAGGAAGGGTGGCCAAGTGCTTCTGTTTAGGTTGAGTCTTTCCCTGGACTGTGGTCTTTTGGGTTTAGATCAACCTTTGCACCATTGGCTCTGGAGTAGTCTTTGCCAACCTGGTGGCTTCCAGATGTTTTGGAGTACAGCTCCCATCAGCCCCAATCAGTCCTGCAGTTCCCCAAAACTACTGAAGGCTACCTGGTTGGCAAAGGTTGGAATAGTACATTTCAGTTCAATTCCTGGCTCCATCCCTTCATGTTTACTTATTGGCATAATTCCTTGTTGCCAGATCCTGACTCTCATCAGCCTCAACTCAGCGGCTGCCATTTCCCCTCCTGTATCTCAGTTTTCCCACACTGTTCTACTTCAGCAACCATTTACCATTTCATTTCCTGGATCATAGGCTGCCCATCTGAACCAAACATAACCTGTGGGGCAGCTGCCACACTGTAGTTGTGTTGTGGGGCAATTATGTAAATTGGCTAAAACAGCACAATAGGTTGTCTTGAAAATCCACAAGGGCTGTATGTTTTAAAGTTCCACATCTGTATGGGAGTCAGGAGGGGACTGTCTCTCTGTTTGCATACATACATGTAAACTTGCCCTCCCCAGCATATATACTTTTGCTAATTTACATTGTGATCCAATAAGCTTTTGAGTTCACGTAGTTCTGCAAATGAGTTTGCATAATTATATTCTGATAGCATTTTCATTAAGCTTGGTGTGTGCATAATAGAATTAATGTTCTGTAAAAACAAATACTTTTTTGCGGGGGAAATGTCATGGTTTCTTGGCTGCAAGAGAAAATGTAGAAAACAAAGAGGAAAGAGGAGACAATAGCATCTCATAACTTTTACAGCAGAGAAGGCAAACATGGATTTCAGAAGGAAAATGGTGTGTTCACAGTTATTTTGGCAAAAAACTGGATAGTTTTACTGGCATTGCAGTGTGTATGTAGAACAGCTACAGAGGGAAGCAGGTTTTAGCTTTTTCTTTTTAGAAAAAAAGGAAAGATGGCTAAAGCATAGTTTAGGGAAATAAAGGGGAAACATAGCAGAGGTTTATAAGATTTCTAGCAAAATGCTCAAATGTGCAGGGAGTGGAAGCTTGCATCTAAACAGCCACCAACAAACCACAATCAAATATTTTATCATAAATGTTGACAGCCATCATTAAGAGAGCAAAATAAAGACAAAGAAAAGACAAAGGAAGCACATGAAGCATGTTATCCAAAGGTGCATGATGAATCCAAGTAGCTTAAAACAAAACAAAACAAGTAGCTTAAAACAAAACAAAACAAGCAGCAACTTTTAAAAAGTTATAGACATGTCACAAATACCAAAGAGGAAAATTGTAAAAGGTCTGGGGTCAGTTCCTGGTGGGTTTTGCTTGCACAGAACTTGGCCAAGTGAGAAGTGATGGATGAATTTTGAGCAGAGAGGAGTGAAAGGAGCTAAAATGCAGGCCACCCAAAATCTGCCTGCTGAGAGACACTTCAGAGACTTTTCTCTGGATGCTGCTGCCTAGAGGTGCAGAAGCTTCCCTCTGCTTGCTCCGCGAGTCCATCTCCTGCAGGGGGAAGGGACTGAGACTACATGTCCCAACATTTCCTTTTGGAGCAAGGTGGTATTTGCATCCATCTGTGCTGAGCTATCATATGAGGAGAGGAGGGTCTTCCTCTATATGGGGCAGGGGAGGGAAAAGGAAACCCTTTCCACCCTAAGGGCTGCATCTATACATGGGCATCCTGCCAAGAGCCATGTTCTCATGGTAAGCGGGGCCTGGGGCAAGAAGTGGGTGGGGCCATTGTTTGAAAGTTTTTTTAAAAAATTGTTTTCTATTGCTGTGCACCATCCTGGTATTTTAAGAGAGGCAGCATGTAAATACTGTTGTAAATAAGTAAATGAAGTGGTGGCCAGAGCAACTGATATAACACTTCGTTTTGCAGAGTGGGCCAACTTCCAGCCATGCCAGTGAGAGCTTTCTACCCTCCATCCAGGCGAGTTAAGAGGTATTGCAGCATTTCAAGGACACAACCTGGTACCTCCAGATGTTCATAGAATCATAGAATCATAGAGAGTTGGGAGTTGTTGGACTCCAACTCCCAGCAGCCCGCACCAGCATGACCAATAGTCAGGTATGTTGGGAGTTGTAGTCCAGCAGCACCTGGAGGGCACAAGGCTAGGAAAGTCTGATTTAAGAGCATAAGAGCTTGCTAGATCAGCCAGTGGCCCATCTAGTCTGGCATCCTGTTATCACAGTGACCACTTAGATGCCTGTGAGAAACCCTCCAGCAGGATTAGAGCACAAGAACCTTCTCCCCTCCTGTGGCTTCCAGCACCTAGGATTCAGAAGGCAGAGCAGAGCCATCCTGGCTCTTAGCCATCCATAGCCCTCTCCTCCTCCATGAATTTGTCCAATCCTCTTTAAAGCCATCCAAGCTAATGACCATCTAGTGTTCTGAGAGAGGGAGAAAAAGTTTTCTATGTTCACTTTCTCCCTGCCATGCATAACTTTATTACCTGAACCTTCACAATTTAGGCTGCAGTTGGAACAATATGTACCAAGAAGTATGTTCCAATAAAATCAGTGGGACCCGCTTCTTGTTTGCTGCAAGTTCAGAATGCTTTTCCAGTGGCACCATCCGTGAAGGTCTTTCTTAAAAAAAACTTTTTCAAAACCTATTGGGAACTGTGCAGTAAGTGATGTGGATGTGAAGCCTTAGGGTTAACAGAGCTTATGGCCTGGTTATGGCACTGAAAGTGGAATGCAAGTGTTGATTTTCTACGGGGCTGTTTGAGAGCCTGCTAATGGGAGCTCGGTCCTGAGAGATTTTGGTTTCACTGCTGCTCTGCCATAATTGTTGTCAGCAGTGATGCTAAAGCCCATTAATTCAAGAATTTCCATCCTTTGTCTTGGACTGCTGACTCCTGGGAGATATTTCAAAGGTTAGATGCCAGTGCAGTTGCTGTGGACAAGGGTGCCTTCTGGCAGTACACCAGGATGTAGGAAACGTTTCATTTGAATTGGAAATAGAAATGAACAGATCAGCCTCTTTCTAGTCTAGGTCACTTTTGTGTGTGCTCAGCCACAAGTCTGTTTTGTTGTTTTTTGTAGATTGTTTTTAAATATAAAAATTACACTTAAATCATTCATACTTTCCCCAAAAATGTACTTCCTGAATGCATTCTGTCTCTAAAATATGCATGTTTTGTTTTTCAGGGCTTTTCACTTAATTTCCACCTACAATACACATTATACTTATATTTTATATACAGGTGAAACTCGAAAAATTAGAATATCGTGGAAAAGTTCATTTATTTCAGTAATTCGACTTAAAAGGTGAAACTAATATATGAGATAGACTCATGAGATGCAAAGTGAGATATGTCAAGCCTTTATTTGTTATAATTGTGATGATTATACACATTTTGTGTGTGCATTATTTTGAACTGAAATTATATTGCAAAATTCAGAGAACTGCAGGATCCGATTAATAGCTGCATTCCAATCTGCATTTAAGTCTGCTGAATCAGTTGGGTTCACTTTATGATGCAGATCAAACCAACTTTTCTCAATTTATAATTAAGAGTTCACTTTAATTCTGAGGGGAATCTTTGAAGGACAGGGTTGGGCATTCTGTCCATAAATGATTTGGTTAATTGAATGGTCAAATACAGTATTGGGGAAATGATGGTCAAGCATGCTTAAAGCATTGATATTATTAGGACAAGGAAAATAGGCTTTGATTATCAACAGGTTTGATAGTTTTGCCAATTACAAAAGCAGACAAGCAAAGTGCTGTTGTGAAATTTAAACTAGAGAGAGAGAGAGAGAGAGAGAGAGAGAGAGAGAGAGAGAGGATTGTGACTCAGAATAGATTGACTGAAATCAATAGACCCAAGTTAGCCATGGCTGTTAATTTCAATGAGCCTACTCTGAGTATGAATAATATAGAAAGAGCTGTTTTCATCTAAGTAAAAAACAGAGTAGACTTATTGTTTATTTGTAGTTTAGCAAGTCTAGCAGTTAGTTGAGCTGTGATTTTTAACTTTTTTATTCTTTTTACTGCATGATTGTTGTAAACTGTTCTGGTCTATTTTTGTGAATAGCAATTCATAAATATATATATATATTATATTCCTTTATAAATCCTTATATGATTTAGGTCTAGGATATGTGAAGGACCA
This sequence comes from Podarcis filfolensis, assembly GCF_964270895.1. Lineage (NCBI taxonomy): Eukaryota > Metazoa > Chordata > Lepidosauria > Squamata > Lacertidae > Podarcis > Podarcis filfolensis. The sequence goes on from NC_139616.1 coordinate 2,517,710, forward strand.
TATTCTCCCATATGAACCTGCCTGGGCTGTGAGATCTTCAGGGGAGGCCTTTCTCCTAGTCCTGTCACCCTCACAGGCATGTTGGGTGGGGACTCAGGAGAGAGCCTTCTCAGTGGTTGCTCCCAGACTCTGGAACTCCTTTCCCGAAGAAGCTTGACTGGCTCCCTCCTTGCTGTCCTTCTGCCGGCAGGTGAAGACTGTTCTCTTCTGACAGGCTTTAGGGAACTAACTGCTTTTAAGGAGAGAGCTTAAAATTTAAATGGTCACTAGTCTGCCATGGAAATCTGAGCCTTTTTTGCCCTCTGGCCATATAAAGTTTTTGTGTCATTTTTCCAGAAAGTGCTAAATATATAAATAAAATCACTGATGCATACTTGTTTTAAAATTCAGTCAGTTTACATCAACTGATTTCAGTGTGTCTGCTTGATTCTATGATTCTATTACGAATTTAGTATAAATTTTGACAACATGGAGGTAGGTGTCAGGGTATATTATTCTCTGGCATTTGTCTTGAAACAAAAGGGTTTGTGATTATATATTTAAATCGATTGATAAAATTAAATAAAACAGAAATAAAGCAAAGTAACAGAAACTATTAAAAACAAAAACTTACATTAGTTTCTGAAAGCAGCTGTGCTGACTGGGCAGCGGGCCAATTCTTTAAGTGTTATGGCTTCATAAAATATTTGACTGCTGTCAGTTGAAAGTATTTTATCACTTGGCTAAATGGCAGGCCAGCTCTAGAGAAGGAGGCGAAACCTTCAGAATGCAAAAGCATTTGTTATCCGAAAGGGTTCTCCCAAAGGCTTCTGCTTAAAAGGCTGCTCTGCATATACATACAAGAGGGTGGTTAAAACATCAGATAGCCATGAAAATGTGATAAAGTGCTGTTTTGCAGAATGGTCTTGCAAGGTCGGCCAGTGTTGTGCCTGGGGTTGAGAAGACTGTTATTTGCCTGGCATCTCTTCAGTTGTAGGAATAGGAAGCGTGAAATTCGGGGAAGAGGGAGAACACACACACTTTCACACACTCCAGCATTCTTTGCCTGCTATCTTGCTCTCCTTTCTTTTTTAAATATGACCTTACACTTTCAGCTAGAGCGCTTATTTAATTGAGAGTATGTAGCTGCCCTGCCTTCTCTTGAACTGCCTCACCCTGTCATTTCACCTTCCTGAAAGCAATGCTGCATTACAGGATTATCAACCCTGGGACCGTTATCGTAACAGTAATAACAGGCTCTCCTAGCTATGTGAGCAAATTTAATTAACTGCAGAGAGAAATTCTCTGCTCTTCTCTGACTTGGCTGTCATCCAGAAATCTACATTAATGCAGTAACATTTCGGTAATAAGGGATAGCTTGTGCAAAAGTTGCAGGCAGACACTGCAGAACACCCTCCACAGACGAGCCTGCGCTGGGAGTTTATCCTTTGGGTGGTGGCACCTGTAGGGTGATTTTCAACACTCTGCGCTGTGCTTCAACTCCTCTCGCCCCTGAGTCCAAATCTCTGCTCTGTTTGCCAGCCCTCATCCATTCCCTGAAAAGCTGCTGAAAATTTATGAATGTTGAGGTGTTAGGAAACAAATAGGGAAGTGAGTTTTCTGACACGCTTTTTCTTGGGTTCCAGTTACAGATAGGTAGCTGTGTTGGTCTGCCATAGTCAAAACAAAAAAAAAAAACAAAAAAACAAAAAATCTGAAGAAGTGGTATCTGAAGAAGTGTGCATGCACACGAAAGCTCATACCAAGAACTAACTTAGTTGGTCTTTAAGGTGCTACTGGAAGGGAAAAAATTTTTTTTTTTGTTTTTTCTTGGGTGGCTGCCATAAACTTCCAGCACAATGATTGTTGAAATTCTGGAATTTGTGCGGCTCCAGAGCATGAAAGCTAATCTCTTGCAGGGCAGCGAATTCTCTAACACACCTCTGCTTTGTAAAACAGTTTGATATAAATGTATTATTGTAGCATTTTTTAATCTCTACATGTTTTTTCTACAACAAGGGCTGCCAGGCATGTATTTACCTTTTAGCAGGTTGCCATTAATAATAGCCTGTCCTGTTTAATACACCCAGATGCTTAAGCGATTACAAACAAGGCTGGACGTAATTTTTTTTGCTCTTTAGATCTTAGTTTAGCTGTTCTGATTCTGAACCTTCAGTGAGGTTTCTCAGTCACACCTGCACATGTGTGTGTGCATGCGCACATGTGCCCATGCACCCACCTACCCACACAATTCATGTGGAAGCCACCACATTCATGTGGGTTTGTAAGAGAGAATGCAAACATGTGTTTGGATGTCATAGCTCAAGTGGCGGCTGGCAACCATTGGAACTGGCGGGGTAATGGGCAAGGCAGCTAATGGGAGAGAGAGCTGGGGGTCCCTCGAGACAGAGTCTACTGTTTCCGGCTTTCTGCCCATCTCTCCCCTAAAAACCTAAGCAATGGGCACCTAAGTGATGATCGATGCTAAAGAGAAATGCTGGACTTTAGAAATGTTGTATGAGTCATGTGATTTTTTTCTAGTTCTGCTCATGCCAACAAAAATGGATGGAGTCTCCTACAGGAGGAAATGTATTAATATGGCTCTGGGGGACACAGGACTGATGGGATAAAGATCTGGGTTTGGGATTGCAAATAAATAATGGTACAACTCTGCCCCACCTTGCTCTAGTGACTGGCCTCCCCCGAGTGGTAAAGTGCAAGCTCTGCATGCAGAAAGTCCCAAGTTCAGGCCCTACTCTTTCAAAGTATTGCTGTGAAAGATCCCTGCCTGAAATCCTTGAAAGCCCCTTCCAGTCAGAATCAACAAAACTAAGCTAGATGGACCAATGATATAAAAAGTCCAGTATTTTTATGCCAATGTCTATATAAGGATTTGTATGCATAAAGAAAACAAAAGCAACAAAGGGGGGGGGGACCCCAGCCAAATATATTTATGCAATTCTGTCCCATGGTTACATAATCAAAAAAGTTGTTAGTGTGTGATGTCGTATTTTAATTTTACTATTTTTGAGGGGTGCTGTCCAGAGTGGCTGGGGCAACCCAGTTAGGTGCGTGGCATATAAATTTAGTATTATTATTATTATTATTATTTTCCTGCTAAAGTCGACCCTGGCTGTTCTCTCCCTCAAAGGTGCTGTTTGCAGGAAACAGCACCTTGGGGGTAAAGGACCAACAGCTGAGAGAAACTGGCAAGGAGCCCTGATCTGGTTCAGGAGCATGTTCTGGATTGGAGTCCTGTGGTTGCTTTTCCTTCAAAATAAGAATGATCAATTTAGGTACACTACTTTTTTATTTTAAAGACCACATTTATTGGAACACAGGGGGAGCCAAAGTTGTTCCATTCAGCTGTTGTTGGACCAACTCCCATCAGTCCCCAAACCAGCCAGTGATCAGGGATGATGGCAGCTGTAGTCCAACAACATCTGTAGGGCACCATGTTGGCTGCCCCCCCGACTCTTACTGCATTGTCTCTGGTGGCCTGGATGGGACCAACTACAATTGCTAATTTCAATGGCAGACATGCCCTTTGCCTTTCAGTTAACCCTTCTGGCATAATTTCAGGTGCTGCTCTCTGGTCTGATCGGAGTTGTCTCATGGAAAAGGCCTCTCTCTCTTGTGGTAAGTAAAAATTCTTTTGTCTTTTGCATGGTGCATAACTAATTTGTGGTATTCATAGTCCCATTAAATGATATTGTCATTTGAAAGGCGATGAGCCAGATTCATGGAGATTCATCCAGATAGGTCAGTCAGTGATTATTTGTTGCATTAGCTAAATGGATCCCTCATGGAGTCCTAGAGGTGGAGCAGGAGCGGAGAACCTGTGATCATCTAGATGTTGCTGGACTACAACTCCCATCATCCCTGACCACAGGCCATATTGGCTGGGAGTTCAGCAACATCTGGAGGGGTCGCTGGCTTCTCACCCTTGAGTGAGAAGGCACCTGGATCATACGTGGTACAGGCTGTGCAGAGTTAGAATATCCTCAACAGATGGCTCCCCAGTCTTCACTTGAAGACCTTCAGTGAGGGAGAGCCCACCATTGCAGAACCTGTCGCCCTCCAGATCTCATTCAGTTTCTTTTTGAAAAGAATCCAGTTAAATCCTCTCTTTTTGGGGTAGCATCAATCATTAGCGGCCTGCCAACATCTTCCTAAAAACCAGCTTTGTTAAGCAAGATGCCAATTAAGGGCTAAACGCTTCTTGTTAGGCATGTTCATTAAACAGCCAGTGGAAAGATAAGGGAAGCGGCTCTTGTCTTTCACACAATTAATTTGGTATAAATTCACAGACATTAATGGAATGGTTATGTGAGGAATATCTCTGCCAAAGGTGTTTATATACTGAGACTGCAATGTTAATTGAAATGAATGCTATTCATTAATGAACTAAATAGGAAGAAGGATATTTTGAAAACCACTTTCCAGCAAAGGGGAAAAAACCCAAGCAAAGTGCTTTTCTGCTTTTCACCTCCTTTAAATTGTGTACCTTCTCTGTACTTCCAACTGCCACTTCACATTCAGCTAAGAGTTTGTGATAGTTTGTGCCCTGTGCTCAAATACTGATGGATCCAGACAGTTGTTAATGTCTTCACTGTGGAGGCCAGTTTGCTGAGGAATTCATATACCATTTAGTAGTTTTCCCTTAATCCAAGGCAGGCCATAGCCTCTGCTGAATAATTTATCTTGCTTCAGCTTCTTGAGGAAGCCCTCTGTTGTGCAACACTGAAACTCATCTGCCCCCTAGTGCATGTGCCCTTGTCCCTACTGGACAGAGAATATTGGGGACAGTCCTAAAATTTGACACTGGGGCAACCAGCAGGTCAAGGGAAAGGGTTCTAACTCAGTCGCCTTTCATACATCTGGTTATTATCCATAGGGAGTTGTTTTCTATGGAGATGCATCTAGTTGCGTGAGCCCCACTCCCTCGATACAGGGGTGCCTTTCTTTTCAGCCCCATCCCAGGGCTTATGCCCCGTTGTAGGGATAGGAGAGAAATTAGATTTAGTTCATGTTTAAAGGCTAGTCTATCTGAGTCATAGTTTCTAAAACAATTCTTCTTCTAAATTTATCTGAATTTTGCAATACAGTCCACAATAATGTAAGTGTGCACAAAAGCATATATTTTAGTATTTTAAGAATGCAAAAATGTGTATGTGAGGAGCATTTTACAGTAAAATTTTGATTAATTTATTTGAGGATTTTTTAAAAAATCACAAATTGATGTGGAAATGTAGAGAACTGAATTTTAGATTTGAAAAATGAGAAACCCAAAATGAACAGATCCCTGCCCTGTTGTTAACCACCTTTATGATTCTTGTGACGTGAGAAACAGCTTGTTTTCTTTCTGAAGGAATTGAACTCCAGGGCCCTTACCTTCCACTGCGCTCTCTGGCAGAATACATTTCACCCTGTGCAACATGAAATTACCATAGAATGCCAAGATCCTTTTTAATTGGCCTGGTCAGCATTTTTGTACTTGCTGGGTCTGAACTGATATGCTATAAAATCTTAAGACTTCAGTAAAGCATTCAGTTGCGCATCAGTCTTACTGATTGCAGCAGGACTGGAAGGATGAAGAAGCAAACTCAGGATTGGGGCCAAATACTTCCCCCCTGTTTATTTATTAAAAGGTTTTAGGTCTCACCTGCTGATCCTATGAGGATCCTACAGAGTCAGATTCAACAAAAGCAACTCATTATCTAAATGGGCATGTCCTCGCCAGCCTTTGAAAGATGCTGTGGGGTGAGGCTGGCAGCCTTGCTAGGCAAAGAGTTCCAACACAGAGAAGGCCGGTCAATCACTTGTTCAGCTAGCTAGAATATGGAAGGACACTTCAGGCTTCAGACCAAGTTGTTCTGTGAGCACGAGTCCTTGTGTTTTAAAATCTGTATAGCAGGAAGGAAAGAGGGAAATGTCATGTTCCCTATTGCAGCAGTTTCACGGTTAGGAGTAGAGCCTCTGCTGGATCTTCCTTCCCTTGTAGGCAGCTGCTGCAGACATGGAGGAAGCCAGTTTCAACCCTGTAGATCCCCTCTTAATGAGCCTGATTGCTTAGTTTAAAATCCAGCTCCAGGATAAACTCCTGCAAATCACATAAAGCTCAGCCTTTCTTAAAAAAAAAAAAACCTGTCAAGATTTTTTGGGAGGGGTTAAATATAAAATAAACTTCTGTTCACCACCTTAAGAGAGCGTCAGCATTTTTCTTCATATCCTTTTTAGCCTCTGAAGGGATAAACTCTCAGAATTGGCACGTGCCATATCATTTGGATGGAACAGAACCCTCAAGGTGCAACTGGAAAATGAGTTTTCTGAATCAGTTATGAGCACTGACACATTTTTATGCTAATTATTAACTTCTGAGTCACCCATATTTTTTCGGGGTGGGGAGGGAGAGAGAGAGAGAGAGAAAGACCCTCAATGGAATTGTTAAAGCTGTGGCAGAGGTTACTGTAGAGAGAATGTGTTCCTCTCTACATGAAGTTGAAAAGGTCTTCCACTAAGTTTAACAGGTGAGCTATGTCACCTGTGAGAGCAGGGCCTACCACGGGGTGGCTATCACTCCCTCTTCTAGGAGCAAATGCCATAGCTTTTGCACTGCACGAAGAAGTAGGTTTTCTTTGCTCTGTTCTGAATCTCAGTGAGAGTCAAAGCTAGAAGCCCCAGCCACCTTTGGCTTTTTTCCGCACCTGTGTAGACTTTAGAGTGGGGGAAAGTTGTGGACTGGACTCCTTCATCGTGGCCTGTGGCTTCTGATATTACTCAATTACTGTGAGAAGGAGCAAACACTACCCCACCCAGTTGCACAATAACGTTTTCCTGGCTCATCTTCGCTCCAGTTTACACATGGCCTTAGCAAGTAGGTGCTACACCCTGTGGTGGGCAGGAGCAAATGTTGTGCATAGCATGTGAAGGACCTTGAGACAGGAACTGGGATCATATTGTGTCAAATGGGCCAGGTGAATGAGGCATCTCCCTTTGAAGGCTCACTTTCATGCCACACTGCATGCCCATACAGTGGCAGCAATGATGTAGTTTCTGTGTTGCTCAGGCCATCTATGAATTGGACCTGAGGGCTGAATAACTAGGTGTGCAGCAGGGATTAGGAACCTCAGGCCCATGAGCCAAACTTAGCCCTCTTCATCCAGCCTCAGACCACCCCTCACCTGCCCTCCTGAAGTGCTGTTGCCTGTCTGGAATATGTCTCTGAAGCACTGGTCACTAGATTGTCCACAGAGGTTTGTCCTAGAAGAATGCAGCCCATTGCCTGGAAAAGGCTTATCACTCCTAGTGTGCATCATACATGTGTGAATCAGCTCTTTGTTGCCATGAGGTTGGTCAGTTCCATACAGTACATAGCAGGCAGTTTGGGTTTGCTGAGTGCACACGGAGTGTGGCATTGCAGCCAATCCTGGTTCTCTGTTTCACAAGCACCTATGTACCTCATTCGTTTGTTACACTTTCAAGATGTGCTTTGACATGGAAATAAAAGAAACTCAGGTGCGCACCTAAAAGCGTAATGTGTGAAACAGCACTTTGTCACCCCAAACACTTTGCTTCTTGGGTTTCTTTGGGATTAGCTCTTGCAGTGCAGAAAGCAATCAGTCCATCAAAAAATAAAATAAATAGTTGCCACTTTGAGTGATTAAGCAGTGAAAGAAGCAGTTCTAATTGATTGGTTTGCAACCATGTGCATGTTCATTTTCCCCTGGCTGAGTAGCAAATATTGTGTTACTTATGGACTTGCATGTCTAGCTCGTGATTATTATTTTCAAAACTCACTCTAATGCTTGACAAACCCTATCATCTCCCTGCATAAAGGGCCATCTGCATGCTAATGTGTTTTATTGCCTCTGAGTTGCTCATACTGTAAGTATTCAAATAGGTAGGCAATGTTTCTCTTCTTTTCTCTCCTGGTATTCTACAACTAGACAGGCTGGATGTAGGTGGTGGCAGAGCTAAAACATTTGCAAAGCAATGGAGGGCAATTGTGCTCTTGTCCTGCCTTCTGGCTCCCAGTAAACATCTGCTTGGCCACTTTCCAATGATGTCATAGGAGTCAACTCCTAGGGGTTGAGGTCCCTTTGGCCTCCCCATAAAATATTTGAGGGGGTTGCAAGGAGAGAAAATTGTAATTATTGGGACATATGCACCAAATGCGAGAAAATCAGAATTTTATAAGGAATTAGAAGAGAAAATGTTTGAGTTGATGGATCAAAAATAATCCTAATGGAGTAGTCTCACCTGATACGGACAGATCAACAAAGAAATTGGGCTCGTAAGGGAGGAAAAAACCTAGAATAAAATATGAACTATTAACAGATGCAAAACAAAGAGGAGGATTCTCACTGCCAGATTTGAAATTATAATATGAGGCGTCCTGTCTTTGCTGGTTTCCGGAGTGGACACAATTAAAGAATATGGATGTATTAGATTTAGAAGGACATGACAAAATATTTGGTTGACATGCTTACCTATGGTATGACCTAAAGTTTCATAAGGAGTTCCTGAATCACATTGTAAGGAAATGAATTTATGAAATATGGGGGGAAATATAAGAATTTATTAGAGAATAAAACACCTTGGTGGCTTTCCCCATTGGAAGCGATATGTGTGAAAAAAGTAAATATGGAAGACAACTGCGTTACTTATAAAGATCTGTTAACAGAGGCGAAAAATAAATTGAAGGTAAAAAACTATGGAGAAATAAAGCACCTGTTAACAGATTAGTTACAACACCACCAACTAAATGACATATTCAAAAGTGATAAGGAGAAAGGTTTTGGGAAGGAATTCTCAAAGTTTGAAAAAGAATTATTGGAAAATAATGAGAAATTATTATCAAGAATGTATAAGCTACTGTTGGAATGGGAGACGAAAGAGGAGGAGGTTAAAGATGTAATGATAAAATAGGCAAAGGATTTGGGACATAATCTACCACTTGAGTCATGGGGAAAACTGTGGAAAGAGGATTTGAAATTCACGGTGTGTAGTTCATTGAAAGAAAATTACAGTGATACCTCCAGTTGCGCATGGGATCTGTTCTGGAGCTGCGGTCGGATCCCAAGGAATTCGCAACTGGAGGTGCCTGTTCTGTGCATGTGCGTGCGGTGCGTAGAGTGCTTCCGTGCATGTGCATGCGGCGAAACCTGGAAAAATGTTTCCGGGTTTGTCGCATGCATAACCCGAAGGATACGTATCCAGAGGTGTGCGTATCCAGAGGTACTACTGTATATGAAAATGATGTATCAGGGACTTCTGGGTTAGCGCCATCGGCAATGGCGGAGTTCCTCTGACTGAGAGGAACCCGCTCCGCGAAAATCGGGTCTTGCCGCCGCGGCGAAGGCGGAGACCCTTTAAAAATCCCAGGCGGAGGAAGCCTGGGAACGTGGGATTCGGCTGACACCAGGAGCGCCTCCCCTACTCGCAGGGAAACCCTTTTTTGGGGATCCGAAGCGACGTGGGGTGAGCGGCGCGGTGTCTTGAATCAACCGCTATTTTTGCGGAGTGAAGCCGCACAGCCGTTGCCGGAGAGCGCTGACTTTTTCCTGTGGACAATTGGACTCTAAACAAGTACCCGTGAGTAGAACAGAAAATTGGATTAAGAAACATTTTAATTTGGCACTGTAGCGGGAAGGCTCTAAACAGGAAGTCCGCCTTCCGCTTTTGTAAATAGACTGAAGCAAAAATTGTGCAAGCTAAAGTTTGGAAAGTTGTATATAAAGATCTAAATTTCCTTCAGTTTTAACCACCAAAACCCCTCTTGGAAGCAGGAGAAAAGAGGGGGAATTTTGATTGTTCAAGCCTGCAGGAGAGAGAGTAAAGAAGGATAAATTTCCACCGTCTCAAACCTGGGAATGGGGTGTCAGAGACAGAAATTTCTGGGGAAGTTCATTGACTGTGAACGGAACGTCTTTTGACAGATAGCTAAAGTAGAGAAACAAATTGATTCCAATGTTGCCTTTTGCATTTAAAAGAAACAAAAAATTTGAAAAATGAAAGTAATTCTCTTTTGTTGGACCTGCTTTCAAAAGATGGATACAAATGGAAATTGTCTCCTCTAGAGGGAGCTTGTTAAATTGTTGTTGGAGTCGATCTGGGGATTTCACAGCTGTGGAGATTAGGATCGTGGGACCAGACTCTGACCTTGAATAAAAATGTGTTTAGAAGAAGTTTTGGTGCTTGCTTTTTGCAAGACAAGTGCTTTGTTGGACCAGATACATGAGAAGATGGATTTGATGACTGTTGCAGTTGAAAACTTTGGACAAACATCGAATACTTATATAGAAACCATTCAGGAACCAACCCAGGAACCTGTTTTGACAGGGCAAGTGCAAATGCAGAAGACAATGGAGGAGGTTGCTGCTGAACCTCAAGTAATACAAATGGAGAGACCCGAGGCCCTGCAGGAGCACAAGCCGCTGTTCTTGAAGAATGAATCTGGAGCGGGCCGGGGGGGGGGTCTGGAGTTGTGGGGGCTCTTAATTTTGGAGGGACTTTGAAACATGCTCTTAAATACTTTCTGGACTACACTGCTGACTGTGGGGAATGGGACTGTGGGGAATGGGCTGATCTGCTGAGGGGAGATGGAGATATCTTTGGGTTGGAGTTTCCCCGAGACCTACTCCTCAATGAGAAAGGAAAGAAACTAAGAAAGAGATCAACAAAAGACAAGGTAAAGTGCAGGTATAAACAAGAAGAAGATCTGCAGAAGGGACATGGAAAAGACTTAAGAGCCTCGGACATAAGATTACCAGGTTGATGGACTAGATGGAATGGACATTAAGGGCTGACATAACCCGAGACCAGGAAGAAGAGACATTGGATGAAGATTGGAAGAAAGTTTTTAAAAACTTATTTTGGGAATTAGTGTAAAATTAACAAGTATTAGGAAAAATGTTGGAATGAAACTATTTGGCTTTAGTAGAAATGATATAAGGAGTTATGTATAAATAAGTATTAAGTTTTAAGCTCTAAGGTATTTTATGGTAAGATAAGGTTAAAATAAATTAAGGTCAACTGAATGACAGAATATAGTGAAAAATGGAAAGGATTTGTTGAGTTAATTAATAGGTTAGACTGTTAAGATAAACTACCCAATAAAAATTGAGAAAGATGGAAAGAATTTGCTGAAACAAATAACTAAACTAGAATACAAAAAGGGAGGTGTGAGGAGGTCGATGAAACAAGTAAATGAAAGATAAAGATATGGAATATTGGATGTGTGTTTTTTTATTGTTATTGTTGTATTTTTTTTACTTTTCTTTATTTTTTATGTATTGTAATGTATGTTTTGTTAATTTTTTTGTTGTTTTCTTTTCTTCTTTTCTCTGTAATTTTTAAACTTCTAATAAATATCATTAAAAAAGAAAAAAAAAGAAAATGATGTATCGTTGGTATCTAACTCTGGTAAAGATTGCAAAGATGTATAAAAATTCCTCCAAAATATTTTGGAAATGTAAAGATAATGAAGGTTCATTTATACATATGTGGTGGACTTGTAAAAAGGCAAAGAACTTCTAAGAAATGATATATAATGAATTTTTAAAAAACGTTTAAGATAACTTTTCATAAAAAAAACTAGAAGCCTTTTTGCTTGGAATAATGGGGGAAGAAATACCAAAGAACCTGAAGAGACTATTTATGTCTGCCACCATGGCTGCCAGAATGTTATTTGCCCAAAAGTGGAAAGAAGAAGGTGTCCCAATAAAGGAAGAATGGATAACTAGTATGATAAAAGGTAAAGGTACCCCTGCCCGTACGGGCCAGTCGTGTCCGACTCTAGGGTTGTGCGCTCATCTCACTTAAGAGGCCGGGAGCCAGCACTGTCCGGAGACACTTCCAGATCACGTGGCCAGCGTGACACAGCTGCTCTGGCGAGCCAGCACCAGCGCAGCACACGGAAACGCCGTTTGCCTTCCCACTATAAAGCGGTACCTATTTATCTACTTGCACTTTAGGGGTGCTTTCGAACTGCTAGGTGGGCAGGAGCTGGGACCGAAAGACGAGAGCTCACCCCGCTGCGGGGATTCGAACCGCTGACCATGCGATCGGCAAGCCCTAGGCGCTGAGGTTTTACCCACAGCGCCATCCGCATCCCAACTAGTATGACAGACTATGCCAAAAAGGCAAAATGTACCATGAAGATCAGGCATCAAGACGAGAAGAAGTTTATGCAAGAATGGGAAAAAAATAATAGATTACATTAAGGAACACTGTAAATATGTTAAAACATTAGGAGGGTGAAGTATTTTGATAATTTAGTTAAAAATTAAGAATTGAAAATTAATTGGAAAAAGTAATTATATGCAAGGGAAAGAAGTGTGAAATTTGGAAATCAGGGGTGGGTGGGTGGAGGGAAGTCAGACAAGATGAATTTGGTGTTAAGATGAATGAAAAATGTTGTTGAATTAAAAAAAAATCTTGGGAAATAAAAATAATAATAAACTTTTTTTAGGGGGTCGGTCCCCCACCCCCAGTTGATGGGCATTGCCATTCAAATGGTGTGTGCGTGCCGTGTCATGTGATGGATTATGCAGGGCGGTGCTTACTTGAACCCCCCAATATTTGAGTCGTTGGCACCCCTGACTGATGTGGAGAAAGAGAAGAGGGAGAAGTCCCAACCGCTAGTCCCATCAGGGCTTGTGGCATCCAATGAACGTCAGAAGATCAGAACAGAGAAAAGAAAGTAGTTCTTCACGCAGCGCACAGTTAAAACTATGGTGCTCCCTCATACAAGATGCAGCAATGAGTGCTTGGGGGCCTTTGAAAGAAAATGAGACAAATAGACGGAGTGTAAAGCTATCCATGGCAACTAAGCTGGATGCCTGATGTTCTCTCTCCACGGCTGGAGGCCTCTGAATCCGTTTGCTGCAGATTACAAATGGGGAGAGCGCTGTTGCCCTCAGGGCCTGCTTGCGTCTGGTTGGCTGCGCTGGAAACAAAGTCCTGAACTCCATGGGCCTTTGGTCTGATCCAGCAGCAAGGCTCTTCTTACGTTCTTAGGACAGCCAAAGCCCCAGCTCCGCATGAGGCCCCCAGGAAGAATCCTCTCTGCACCCCCGATGCTACAGAGCTCCCCAAAACAGAGCTCGCTCTCCAAAATGGCAGTTTGGCCCCTGGCTTCCCTTCTCCCCACTCACACCCGCACCAACATCTTTCTCTGCAGAAGGAGGGAGGTTGCTTGTTGCCCCACCCAGAAGACTTCTTGAAGAAGCAGCTACGGAAAGCAGTGCTACTGAACATCAGTTACTGGGAGCCACCAGAGGGTGGAGTGTTCTTGCGACCCAGGCCTGCTTGCAGGTTTCCATTGGGGCACCTGGTGAGCCACTGAGAGAACAGGAGGCTGAACCAGATGGGCCCCTTTGGCCGGATCCAGAAGGCTCTTCCTCAATTCTTAGATTTGTTTGTTTTCCATCTTTCCCCTGAACTCTGGGATTTATTTTCCCCTGATGTCAAAACAAGTTGATAGGAAAGTGAAGCTTAGCAAGCATTAAATATCACAAAGTTTCACGTGGGGGTTCCTCCCCCTCTTTTTTGCCACAAACAGTTTTTAAGCTGTCACAAAATGTCAACATCTTAGATACCAGAGTGTATCTTTGACACGGCACCATAATAAAATAAAGGAGACAAAAAAGAACCCTGTCTACAATTTGGGATTTGTGCCAAGCTGGATCTGTTTGTAATTTATCATGTGTTATCAATCATCTTTTTATGTGCCTCTAAGCTTTTATTTTACATACATAAATTTCATGCCCAAGCTGTGAAAAGGGGCAGTTGCTTTCTTCAAAGTTTGGTACTGGTTTAGTCCTTTGCTCTGTTTTGCAGGCAGCTCAGTTTTTAGTTCCAAGCCAAGCAGGTTTCTCTAGGAAGAACATTGATTGATTGCACTTAATGCCGTGTCTCTTAGCCCGTGCTGTTAATTTGAGGTTCTTTCCCCACTGGAGTACCTAGCCAAGCATATCACGGTCCCAGTAGCCATGATACTCAACAAGATAGCTCAGTCAGCAGAGCATGAGACTTTTCATATCAGGGTCATGGGTTCAAGTTGAGCAAAAAAAAAATCCTGCATTGCAAGACTAGATGACCCTCGTGGTCATCTAGGGCCCTCCCTCCCAATTCTATGATTCTATGTTGGTATATTGAATTCAGAGCTTGAGAGAGTGGGGGGCATGGCGACATGGGAGAGGACATTCTCCGTGGTAGCACCAGAGTTGTGGATTTCCTTCCCTAGAGAGGTGCTACTGGCACCTTCATTAAGTAGTTTCTGCTGCATACTGAAGATTCTCCTCTTTTCCCCTGGCCTTTGGCACCTGTCACAACCACACCATAAATTTTAAATACAGGGATTCTCCCAAAGAATCCTGGTAATTGTAGTTTGTTAATGTGCTGGGAATTGTAGCTCTATGAGGTGTAAACGCAGTTCCTGTGAGTCTGGGGGAAGCCAAGTGCTTTGAATAGGTTGTGTGGATGTGACCATATATTTTTAGGACCCACTCTAGTCTCTAGACTATTCTAAAGTTGTGGTTTTTAAAATTGTTCTAATGTACCCAGGTGAAAGGGAGGTAAGCAATCAAGTAACAACAACAAAATTCATTTAGTTGATAACGTAAGAATGTTTGTTTGTTTGAAGGACTAACCAATGTTAGCGATGGAATATTTAGATGGTTGAATTGCGCTAAATTTATCTTCTAAATGTTTAGGACATCTCTCCCCCCCCCCCCCCCCGGAAAAAAGATATTATTTTAAGTGAGCATACAGATTGCCCTAATGGACCACGTAAACTGACTATGTGCCCGAGAAATTGGCCTGGGATCAGGGAGACATGGCTATAAATGACTACTAGCCAGGGTGGCTACATGGCCTCCATAACTAGAGGCGCCATCCTTCTGAATACTGGCTGGTTGATGATCACCAGTGGAATGGGAGAGGGCTATTCAACTCCTGTCTTGCTTGACCTCCGTGACAACACAATGCGGACTGGATGGGTGTTTGGTCTGATTCAGCTGGGCTCTTCTTAACACCCTGAAATGCAGAAAGAATCCCCTGCAGATCAAAAGTCTGAAAAACCGCTGCTGTCATTGCCTCCCCTTGAACTTGTCTCGCCAGTGCAGTGGCGTAGCGTGGGGGGTGCAGGCGGGGCCGGCCGCACCGGGCGCAACATCTGGGGTTAGGGCACGCAAATCCACGGGTTAGGGGGCGCAAATTACTTGCCTTGCCCCGGGTGCTGACAACCCACGCTACGCCACTGCGCCAGTGTCAACATTAGCATCTCCAGCTGATGCTAAAGTGATGTGAGGCACTGGCCATGCAAGTCACTGAGAATCACTGTAATACTGGATGCCAGATAGATCTTAAATCTTTCATTAATTCCCAGTGACCTGTACCTACCGATGTGCAGGAGGCTGGGACCCATTACTTGTGGCAGGGAAAATTCCAAGGTGGCTGTTTCCATGCCTTGTGTGAGGTTTACAGAACGTGCCTGTCTTTCTCCAGAGCTCTGTTTGTGTGAGAGAGGATGCTTAATTTCATGGAGACTTCAGGAAGGCCAAATCCAATCACTCCTGCCAGCTTATGCGGTCTAATCATTATTCTGGCACTCAGCACTTTGATTAAATCCATAGCTTGCAAAGTCATGCAATTTTCTTCTGGTTCTCTCTCCCCCTACCCCAGTTTTATCATCTCTCATGACAGCATGTCTTAACTGTGGTTAGTTAAAATGAGCTTATTTCAGTCAACCATAGTTCAGATTAATCACAGTTTAGAGGTCAGACAGCATGCTAAACTCTGGCTAGTCTTCCAGTCTCCTCCTGGTGGTTGCACAACTGTGGCTTATAAATGGTAACACTTCCTAGACGATTGGCCTGCTTATCCAGGGATGACTTTCCAATAACTTGGGCAGATGTTTGCAAGTTAGCTATGTGTGCCTGTTTGTTAAAATATTTGTGTCCTTCCAATCATCCTTTTGCTTATCACTAGGAAAACTCAAAATTGCTGTACCCTGTAAACTGAGGCCGCAAATAGAATCTCAAATGCTGGTGAACACGGATGTATGAATTGCATCCCACTTTGTGCTTTGTAACTGTAGGTTTGTCTATCTGTCAGCTTGGTTGTTAAATATGGATGCAGGTAGCCTTCCCAAATGGGTAAGTTGCTTGCTGATGGATGCCCTTTCACAAGGGGAAATCCCCCCCCTCTCTTTCTCTTTCTCTCTCTCTCTCTCTCTCTCTCTCTTTCTCTCTCTCTCTCTCTCTCTGTGTGTGTGTGTGTGTTTGGCTTCCTGTGGTTCCCTTTGCTCAGGCTGCTTTGGGTCACCACCCATCTTCCCTCCCATGGCACTCTTTTCTTCCAGAGCTGCTGCAGGCTGTTTATCTTGCATTTCTTGTTCCACCTCCACCTCTTCTCCTGCTCCCCACCCTCTAACCTGACAAGACCACCTGCTAATCATGTAGTCTTGTTGGCTGGAATTTCCAGTGGCTGCAGACAGCTGTTTATACAAAGTGGAGGCAAGGATGTTGCTGGGGTGTTGCGCTCATCCCTTCCTGAAGAAGTGGGTCTTAATTACCCTTCAGCCAACTGTGATGCTCTTTGCTAGGTTCTCCTTGCATGGGGTCACCATGGTAACCCTGAATAGTAACAAGGGCACAACACACAAAAGCTGGAGCAGCCTGGCTGATAGGCTGATGTGACTCCTGAAAGCTACTGGAAATGTGTTCCATTTGCCTTTCCCCAGTCAGGTCCAGCAGCAATTCCACCCCTACCCCCGTTCCCCAACTCCTTCTAAATTGCTCTTCCATTTCATTTCCTGCTTTGGGGAATCACAAGCCTACCTCATCTGGTGCATTTGGGTTTGGCAGCTTTTGCACACACTCATATCCAAAATGCCTTCCCTGGTGCAAGACAAGTTTCCTTCAGTATTTCTTCTTCCTCCCTAGGAAATTTATGTTGGTCATTGGCATCTGTCCTGCACTGCTAGAGAATGCAGTGGCAAATAAATTAATCTGGGTTTACAGTCTTTCATTTCCTTTCCTTTCCTCTTTTTTATTTTGACATCCTTTTGAGGTCAGTAAGTAGCATTTCACAATATGTGATGCAGTCTTTATTTTCAATTCCCAGTCTGTGTGTGCACTATACAAAAATCATGACACGGGAAAAACCATGAAGCTCGCCAATGCCTTGACATAGTTCCATCCTTATTTCAGACATCATGATATATCAGTAAAACATGATGTTTAGCTGGTGATATATCGCAATGTTGAAAAACAGATATCGCCCAGCCCAACTCAGCACTCTTAACAAACAAATGGCTCCCATAATTCTTTGTGGGGGGAGCCATGACTGTTTAAAGTAGCATCATAGTGTTTTAAATGTATGGTGAATGTGGCCAGAGCGCATGAGGAGATGCTCCATCTTCAAACTCATGGAGGCTGTCATTGAGTCTCTGACATTTCTTTTCTTTTTGGAAGTTGCTGTGACCAGAAGCAAAGATAAAAGAAGAAAAAATATATTCAATAAAATGCTGTTGGCTGAAAAAAATGCCAACATTCTAACAACTCAGATACCAACTAAATCTGTTTTTTGGTCATAGTCAAAAAACCAGTTGCTGCTAATTTTCCAGGTCTGTAACAATTTGAGCATGGAATAAGCTGAGACCCTTTCCTATTGAAATTTTTTTTGGGGGGGAATTGTGTTGAGTGACCTCTTCCCTCCCAAAGATATTTGTAGCAGAGCTCACCCTTTGCATATGCAGAAGATCCTGTTTAAAAAATCTCCGATAGCCAGGCCAGGGAAAGATCTCTCCCTGGAGAGCCACTGGTTCTCAGAAGAGGCCAGGCTGAGAGAGAGCTGGGTGGATTGATTTTGGATGGGCAAGGATGGAGGCTGTGATAATCTGCAAAGAGCATCGAGGAAGCCAAAATAACTTCTTGTGTTCAGAACATGAGCATAAGAGCCACTATGGCATAGTAACTGGCGCGTCAGACTAGGATCTGGGAGAGCAGTGTTCAAGTCCCTCCTCGCTGGGTGACCTTGGGCCAGTTACTCACTCTCAGCCTAACCTGCCTCACAGGGTTGTTGTGAGGATAAAATGGGGAGGAGAGAACCCTGTACACCACCTGGAGCTCCTTGGAGGAAAAAAATGGTGTAGAAATGTAATAAAGAAATAAGGAGAAACCACCTCAGCAGTGTACTTCCAAGTGTGGAACTTATTTCATTGCACTTAGTGAGAACCAGGCAGAAGTTGTTGTTGCTGTTGTTGTTCTCTCTCTCTCGCTCTGTCTGTCTCTGTGTGTGTCCAATCTCCCATCATTTTTTTTAGAATATGTTCCTTCAGCTTGCCTGTGACACTTCCTCCTCATAAAAATCAATATTCAAAGCAACACTTTAATCTGAGGGTTGCTATTTATTAAGCGAGGCAGCAATAATTTTGCCTCTACTTATCTAGCAGGCCCTGCTCCAGCCTGGATTGCGTTCCTCTATTCCTTCCCCTATAGGAAAAGAAAGGAAGGGCAGGGGGAATGATAACAACACATCCTTGATGAAAGTCCGCAATAGGTAATAGTTTTTAATAATAGCTCTATTTTGGCGCTGCCGTAGTTTTTCCTTCATTTGATGGTGATAAAAAATAGAGCTTATTGAGTAAGACACACAGCTCTACAGGAAGCGAGGTTTTGACAGTTAAGACGTCTAGTGATTCCCGGTTAGTTCCCTTTAGTTCCCTTTCATGCTGCAGATCTGATTTCCATTAAGCACTTCTTTCTGATGGATGGCAGCCATGCTGGCTTGTTGGCACAAAGGAGCAGACTCGCTCTAAGGCAGGTATCTTCAGAGCCAGGACCCACACTGAACCCAGACACGCATTTGGGGACCCAGCCCTTCATCCTTTACCATTCATTTGCATGGTGCTAGTTCTCCTGTTGCAATCCACCTTGCATCAGCCAACAACCCACCAGTTGAGGACTTGTGCTTTAATCCATAGCTCAGTGGCAGAACATGCATGCGGAAGGTCTAAAGCAGCACCTTTTGCTTCTTGTTTGTCTGGTCTGCTAAACTGTCAAACCAAAAAAGGTATTAAGGCAAAATTATGTTCTGCTTGTGAAAGCGCCCCTGTTGACAGTTGTCATGTTTACTGCAGTTTGACTGCAAGAGCATTGTGCATTTTGATGTATGTTGCCTAGTGGTAAATTTAATTATGTTACTTGCATAGCTGCTGCTATGACAACTGCTACTCTTTGGTCTTGAATGTGAGATTTGTATTGTGTAGATTCCTCTTTTATCAATCCCTTTTTGTTGAGATTTGTAAACCGCTCGGACTTCTATTGAAATATGAAGCAAAATATAAATTAGCTAACTAAAAAAATAACAATGCTCCAGCCTGGTTTGTGGCAGTTTGCCGCATTCCTGAGGGGTGAGCTCCCCAGACTGCGGAAGTGCGGAAGATTGAGGACTAATGTGGAAAGATCTGACCCACAGGCCAATTCACCTCACGCAGTCCTCTGGATTCTCCACAGGTAACACCCTTCCTCAGCCCAGCTCTGTGCCCTGGAGTAGGAATCTGCACATTGATATGCCTCTTACTTGCATGCATGGAAAGATGTGTGCATGCGTTTAAGCTCTTACTTTGGCATGTCTGGAATACAGCCTTTGGTACAAAGTTCAGAGTCACATCCTTTTTCTGACTCAACACTGACATGTGACCTCAGGTGGCTGCCCAGGAAGGAATGTGGCCCTCATGCTGAAAGGTTTCCTCAGCCCGAAGTAGGTAATAGAATAAAGAAATACAGGAATCTGTCTCATAGGGAGTCAGACCATTGGTCCCTCTGGGTTAGGACTGTCCACTCAGACTAGCAGTGGCTGCCCAGGGTTTCAGTCATGAAGTCCTGCTCAGCCCTAGCTGGTCCCCAAGGTGGAGGAGATTCTTGGCTGTGCTGTTGCCTGTGGTGTCAAGGGAAGAAATAGTACCACCCTATTCTGCCTTGGTCAGACACCACCTGGACTGGTATGAGGGGCAGAGCATGATGGCGGCTTCATCCGGCGGTATATCGCGGGGGAAACAGCCGCCACTCCTGAGTACCAGTGCTGCTTCCAACATCAGAAGGGACTCAGGAGCAACGGCTGTTTCACCAGTGATATACCGCCGGGTGAAGCCGCAATTATGCTCTGCCCCTTGTAGCTCAAATACAGCTTGTTCCTCCCTTGGCTTCTTTAAACTGCTCCACTAAGGCTCAAGCAGCTGCGCGCTCCTCAGCGGAGCAGTTTAAAGAAGCCCCCTCCCCTCCAGCTCGTGTGAGTCGGAGGGGGGCCTCCATTGAACTGCTCCCGCCCCCCAACTGAGCGAGCCCAGATGCCTCGCTCACTAGCCAGAGAGGCATTGGGGCTCGCTCAGCTGAGTTCGGGAGCCTTTGCGCTTCCCAGCTGAGCAGTGCAAGAACAAGCTGCATCTCCCTGGCCCCGTGAGGCACTGGGGTGCAACCACCTCAGCTCCCTTGGCGAGAGCAGGGGCAATTTCACCCCAGCGCCTCGCAAGGTTGGGGCAATGTAGCTTGTTGCTTCAATATCCCATTGTATCACCATATCACGATGTTTGGCTAGTTATACATTGCAATGTTGATAACCGGACCCCGCCCAGCCCTACTGGGCACCACAGTTTAAGAAGGATATTGGCAATAAGGAGATTCTAACAAAACATTAGGAAAAACTTTCCGACAGTAAGAGCTGTTTCACAGTGGAACAGACTACCTCAGAAGGCAGTGGTCTCTCCTTCACTTGAGGTTTTTCAACAGCTTGGGTTGCCATCTGTCAGGGATTCTCTCGTTGTCATTCCAGCATTACAGGGGACTTGACTGGATGACCCTTGAAGATCCCATCCAACTCGCCAGTCCTGTGATTCTAAGGTACTCTCCCCCTCTGGACAGCAACCTTGGTGTGTAGCAAGGGGGAAATCACTTCTTGGCCTACAGTTTAGTCCCTGACGAGCTGACAGAGAGTCCCACATAGCTGCCATCCATCATATTCACGTTTTTGATACAAATCAAGCCTGAAAGGAAGTGGAGACTGGTATTCATTTATTTTTTCTTCTACCACAGAAACCCAGAGTAGCTAAAAGGAACACAAATCCAATCTTATGCTATGGAAAGTGATTATTAAAACCATAATTCCAGTCTCTTGAAAAAAGAAACTAGTTCCACACAAATAAATTCAGATGCTAAAGTGGGCTTTAAAAAGCTTGCCTAAAGAGTGCTGAAGGCTATAGTTCAGTGATAGAGCACCTGCTTTGCATGCAGAAGGTCCCAGGTTCCATCCCTGGCATCTCCATGAAGGGCTGGAAATGCACTCTGTGTGAAACCCCTGGAAACCCGTCATTGCAGATAATACTGATCTAGATTGACTGGCTCAGGATAAGACAGCTTCCCATGTTCCAAAATGGGGAAAGGTCCAAAATTTTAGTCTGCTTCCCAGGTCCTTGGGTATATGGCATCTTTGGGAAAAGAAAGGAAGTAGACTTCATGGTGCACAAGAAGTTAAACAAGGGCAATGAGACAAACAATTTTGAAAACCGAGTTCTTCCTAAAGCTCATTCTTGAGCACCAATTTTCATGCCTGGCCTGACATGGTTTTATTTTGGCCAAAGTGTGGTTTGTTTGAACATCTGGACCCAACCCATCAAGGGTTGTTTTCTGTCACAAACCATAGTGTGAAGCCGTGGCTGGTTATTGACTTACGAATGTTGACTTATTTTAGCGATAATTTGGCATTTATATTTGCTCCCAGCTGCTGTGTTCAACCATGGTTTGCGTAGCCACCTCTCTCCGGATGCTTGTCAAAGTACAGAGACGTGGGGCAAGGGGAGCTGGGAAGACATCCTGATTTGTTTGCTTATTTATGAGAGGTAACTTCTGGTTTGTTGAATAAAACTTGGTTAAAAGAAACCACAACCCAGCATTACATGCAAACGCATGTAGCAAAATAATTCCTTGCATTTGTGTAGACAGCCTAGGAATGCAGTTGGTTGTACAAGGGTGCCATTGTGAAAGATTTCTGTTTGAAACTTGTTTGTCTGTTTTTAAATGTCATTTGTGCACCTGAGGTCTTGTTCCTTCCCCATCTGTTTATTGCTTTCTTGCTTTCCTCTTCTGTTTTTCAGTCCCAGACATCCTCTATTGTCTCTCCATCTCCAGTTTAAGGAAGAAATAATGAGGGGTGTTTTCTGTGTTGGCCATACATTTGGCAGAGTAAAAGATTGTTTGGCCCGGTGAGAATTTATAACGAGAGTATTGTCATATGCTGGAGCAAACACTGTTCTTCAAATGCGCTGGTGTGGGTCATCTGCTATTCTCTAATCATGGCCATTAAGGCCAGTTCACACGACACCCTGCCTTGGAAGCAGAAGAGGACAGCCATTAAAACTAGCCTTGTGTTTCATGAAGCGTGCATGGAGTATTTGTGTAGTATTTTGCCTCCATGTGCCTAGATTCCCCTCCATACACACACAGTTTGAGATAAATTGTGACTTTTTCAATGCCTTCATTTTCAAATTTCCAATTTCCTTCTCTCAGAACCTCAAGGTGGGGGGAGGAGAGAGAAATCTTTAGCAAATGATGCAAAGTGAGATTTTCTTCCTTGTTACAATTTTTTTCCTTTTCCTTTTCCTAAAAAAACCTGCCTGTCAGATTTTATCATCCATGCCACCCACACATTCTCCCCTATCTACTTTTTGATTGAATTAGTGTGTTTGTTTAATATTTATGGTGTGGTGAGTTGAAAATGAATGCAGATGAGACTGAGTTACAGCTTCTGGATCTTAAAATATTTTCAGGCTCAGGATCAACAGGGTGCCAAGTTTATTACAGGAAGGGCCTGTGCTTGCTGTGTTTCTGTCCACAGTGACATGGAGTCCTGTCTCGGAATTCATGGAGGCTTTGATGAAAGCCAAGCAATTAGGCACAACTTCTCCCTGTTTCGACAACTTTAGGGGTGGCTTTTGCTCCCTCCCTCTTGAATGCACAGAAGTGGCTTCTGCTGTTGATTTCTTGACAGTAAATAAGTAATGGCATCTATTAGTGGCATTATTGCCTTTAAATAGGCACTTGCGCAGCCATTAGGAAGACGATTGTGTTTTTCTGTTCCTGTTTTTATTGAAAGTACAATAAGTTATGTGAAGTTAACAAAGCAATCAAATATGCTTTCATTGTTCTAAGCAGTTGCTTAAATACAGAGAAGGAAGGGAAAAAGAAAAGAAGGGCAGCCTGCCACAGGCTGATTTAATCACTCAGTGTAGACGGCTAGCCAAACCATAGTTAAAGGAGATAAACCATGGTTTGCCCTGGTACCTGTATTGACAAAACATACATTACAAGTGTCCCATGAATCAGAAACAGAAAACAGGGTTTGAAGTGTGCTTGAAGACCATGGTTTATGGTAACTGTGGTTTGGCATGAAACGAGTAGCCTAATAATTGATTACGCCACCTGAGGAGGCTGCTGTATCATGGAGATGGATATGAATCTGAGTGCTCTGTGGATGGAATACACAAGCAGACAAGCATCTCTTCTTGTAAGCTGAAGTCATGGTTTCTGTTCTAAATTATGGTCAGCATAGCACAGAGAAACCAGATATGATCTATGAACTGACATCACGGCTTGAGCTAAGGGCAGCTCTCAGTATGCGAAACATTAAATACTAATCAGGGCCCAATCAGAGTTAGGTAGAACTCAGAATGTAAAGCTTAATCATAGCTCACATACTGAAAAGCAGCCTTCTGTAATATTAAATAAGCCACTTTAGGTATTAAATCAAGACTAATCCAGCAAAATGTAAGTAGGCATATGCTGGAGAAGCAAGCAGCCACCTGCTTACTTAGCACACCTCGTGGGGAGGGGTCCAGTCATTGAACTTTTTTTGGAGGGGGAAGGAGGTCTAAACCAGAATTTGTTTGGTCTTAGGTAAGACCCTGGAGGTAGAGAACACTCATGCCATAATAGGACATCCACCTGTTAATTGGAAGCTGATGAGGAGATAGTTCCATGGGCCCATGCCACACTCAGTGAGTATGGAGGGCTTGTTTCATGATCTTCTGAAACTGGTGGTTCATGAGCAGATCCTGAACAGCAGATAGGAAGAGATAGGAGCAAGTGATCATAGAATGTGGGCTGAGTTGAGAACTCTTTGCTGAGTGATACTCTAGGGCAGGCTTCCTCAAACTTGACCCTCCAGATGTTTTGTACAATTCCCATCATCCCTGACCACTGGTCCTGCTAGCTAGGGATCATGGGAGTTGTAGGCCAAAAACATCAGGACGGCCCAGTTTGAGGAAGCCTGCTCGAGTCAATTGCAATTGGAGACACACAACATAGACGGGAAGCCTTTACTATCTATCATCTATCTATCTATCTATCTATCTATCTATCTATCTATCTATCATCTATCTATCATCTATCTATCTATCTCTATATCTATCATCTATTTATTTATTTATTTTTCCAGCTATTTATTTGTCTTTATTTTATTGATGTGCAATTGAACAATGTCCATCCAATTGTACTTGTACAGGTGTCTCTGACTGGGGGCGGGGAGACAGAAAAGGAATGGGGGAGCTGAAGGGGAAACCTCAAAAGGAGACATGAAAACCTTTAGTAAACTATTATTACAGAGAATGAGACTTGCACTTGGAGGTTGAGAACCAGGGAAGACCACCAAAGGTCAGAACATGGCGCCACTAGGAAAGGCTGCCATTGCATAGGCAAAGTCGCAACCTGAACAGGAATGGAATCCTTGAAAGTCTTTCCCGTGAAGGCACACCAGTGGCTAGTCTGAGTGGAGCTCCTCCAGGAGCAAGGAATCATTCCAAACCATAGTCTGGGGATTCAACATATGGGCCAGCCATGATCATTAAGCTGCTTTGAACACCACTGTTGACTGAAAGGCAGTGGACACACAGTTTTATAATAAATGATTAAGTGATTTCAACTGAATATCGTGGCAGCCCTGTATTGGAAAACATGATGCACCTGGTTACTTTAGAATGATGCCTGAGGGAGTTACACTTTTGTAGCATCACAATAGCAAGGGGACTCCCTTGCTGAGACAACATGCAGAATTGGAAGATGATCTTTAGGCTGTTCTCCATTAGGCAGATGATGTTTTCAGACATCTGCTGACACACAGCTCTCTGGAGGGCTCCTGGGATTAATTAGTCATGTTCTCAATAGCAAGTCTTATTCGGCACTCATGTTCCTAACAGTTGAGGAGTATCTAAGCAAATCCTCATGGAAAGGCCTGGATCTCTTGACTCAAGTTATTGATGGGAGCAGGAACATGAAGAAGGCAACAGAGACAAAGGGGAAACTTAACACATGCTTGAGATATTACAGTCTAATCCCCCTAGTAGGGGATAGTTTTGTTTGAAGGATGCAAAAAAGAAAAGAAAAGCAAAAAGCAACCCTGTACTCCAAAGACTTTGCTTTGCTTTAATCGGGGGTTGGGTTTTTTTGATGCTTTATTTTAAAACACAATTCTACAGTGTCCTTTTTGAGGTGAGGCAACCAGAACTCCATTTTACAATGAGACTATGACTGTATAAGTAAATGTGTGGTAATAGTGATGGCAGTGACAACAATAACAGTGATGTTGACTAATAAATTTGGTGTGATGTAACAAGAGAGCAAAGTTTGAAGCAGTCCAGTGAGCAAGAAGAAGAGGCCATTTATTTGTTTATTCATTCAGAACACAAAGTTGGGTAGGTTGTGAATGGAAATTAAATGACGTTTTGGGAGTTGAAGTTGGGGAATAGAATGGCTGCAGGATTAATAGTGTCAGCTGAGTCCATTACAGTGCATTATCAGTGTTTTTATCATTTCTTTTTCTGTTATAGTTTTTCAAACCAAAGAAAGGGGCAAATGACTTATTTAAGGGCTGGGAGAGAGATAATAGAGGCCAATTTTAGTCAGGGGGTAACAAGCAGAACATGCAGACAGAAAGAGGGTAAGGACTTTGCTGCTGTAGCAAATTTTCAAGAAAGGTTTTGCAGAGCAAAAGGAACCTCTGCAAGGGCAGTCAGCTTTGTGTATTCTCTGTGCAGCCTTTGAGAGATCATGTGCAGCTACAGAAATGTTCTGTGCCAAGGGGTGAAGTTCAGCTTCCAAAAGTGCACCCTGAGATATTATGATGAAGGGTGGTGTATAAATCTAATGCATATATACTTGGCTAGCAGGGAGACATCTTCCCACCTCCTGCTCCATGCTCATGGGGGGACAGGACTGGAGATGCTAAAGTTTGAACATGGGACCTTGAGCATGCAAAGGACATGTTCCATCACTGAACTTATGACCCCTCAACCACTTAGTGGGAGGTGCTTGTGTGAATGCTCCCCATCTCCATTACTGTGAGTCCCAACCTGCATGGCTAATAGGGATGATGGGAGTTGTAGTCCAAAACATCTGGGCTGAACAACCAGGCTTGGAAAGGCTGCAACAGTAAACAGTCCACATTACAACCCCCTGGAAAAACTAATTAAAATGATGAATGCAAGACAGTCTTTGCCTACCTGGAGCCTTCCAGATCTTTTGGACAGCAGCTCATATTAGCCCCAGCTAGAACAATTGTGTTGTAGTCTGAAACAACTGGAGGTCTCCAGATTTGCTGATAACTAATGTAAGAAATGGGACGCAGGTGGCGCTGTGGGTTAAATCACAGAGCCTAGGACTTGCCGATCAGAAGGTCAGCGGTTCGAATCCCCGCAATGGGGTGAGCTCCCGTTGCTCGGTCCCTGTTCCTGCCAACCTAGCAGTTCGAAAGCACGTCAAAGTGCAAGTAGATAAATAGGTACCGCTCCAGCAGAAAGGTAAACGGCATTTCCATGCGCTGCTCTGGTTCACCAGAAGTGGCTTAGTCATGCTGGCCACATGACCCGGAAGCTGTACGCCGGCTCCCTCAGCCAATAAAGCGAGATGAGCGTCACAACCCCAGAGTCGGTCACGACTGGACCTAATGGTCAGGGGTCCCTTTACCTTTAATGTAAGAAATGCTTGTGTGAAAAGACTCCTAATGTGAAACTTCCACACACACCCTTTAAAAAGAAGGCATTATTCAGTTTTCCACTACAGTGGTACCTTGGTTTTTAATCTGTTCCAGAAGTCTGTTCCAAAACTAAAGAGTTCCAAAACCAAGGCGCGCTTTCCCATAGAAAGTAATGCAAAACGGATTAATCTATTCCAGACTTTTATAAACAACCCCAAAAACAGCAATTTAACATGGATTTTATTATCTCATGAGACCATTGATCCATAAAATGAAAGCAATAATCAATATACTGTACTATAAAATAAATAAGACATTATTGTAGATGATAAAAAATAAAATTTAATTTTTTTCTTACCTGCACTGATGGTAGTCATTGTTTGGATGGGGGGCTTTTTTCCATTTCCAACAGTCTCCCTGCCTGGGCTGACAGAGCTGGACTTGGAGGCGGCATTGAGGACTCCCAGACTGCTGGTTCTGGGAGACTTCAGCATCCATGCTGAGGCAGCTGGCTCTGGGGCAGCTCAGAACTTCATGGCCGCCATGACAACAACGGGGCTGTCTTAACATGTCACCGGCCCAAAGCACATGGCAGGCCACTCTTGGGACCTTGTTTTCTCAAAGAAGAGGTTGATTTAAAAGTGGGGGACATTGACATCAGTCTCTTGTCCTGGTCAGATCACTTTCTAATGAGATTTAGGCTGTCAGCACCTTTTCCCCTCCACAGAGGCAGGGGATCTATTAGGAAGATCCACCCTCGGAGGCTGATGGATCCAGTGGGATTCCAAACGGCTCTGGGGTTTTTTCCAGCTGATATGGCTGGTGCTCCTGTCGAAGCCCTGGCCGACCCCTGGAACACCTGAATGGCTCGGGCTATTGACACAATCGCCCCTGAGCGCCCTCTCCCACTTTGTGGAGACCAGTTGTCCCCCCTAGTATACTCCAGAGCTTATGGCGAGGAAACAAGCTGGGAGATGGCTTGAACGCAAGTGGAAGAAAGATCCGAATGAATGCAACCGAACACTGGTAAAGGCTCATTACCGAGCCTACCTAGTGCCAGTGAAGGCAGCAGAGAATGCATACTTTGCTGCCTCCATTGCTTCCTCATCATGTCGTCCGGCAGAGCTTTTCCGGGTTGTATGGGGCTTTTTACCGGCTGGCCCATAGGAGGTGATAGAACCAATGGTAGCTCGCTGTGACTTGTTTGCAAAGCATTTTGAGGATAAAATTGCTTGCATCCACCAAGACCTTGACTCTGCTGTTATAGCAGATGTATCTCATGGGATGTCCAGAGTACAGTCTAGTCCTGTTGTGTTGGATGAGTTTCAGTTGGTAAGGCTCAAGGATGTGCACAAGGTGCTCTGGACCCTTGTCCCTCCTGGCTGATAAAAACCATCAGGGAGGGAACAGTGGGCTGGGCCAGGGAGGTGATCAGTGCCTCTTTACAAGAGGGGGTGGTCCCTGCCTGTTTGAAGGAGGCAGTGGTAAAACCACTCCTTAAGAAACCTTGCCTGGATTCAGAAAAACTAACTATCGGCCAGTTGCTAATCTCCCTTTCCTGGGCAAGGTTCTGGAGCGAATGGTCACAAACCAGATCCACGTGCTTTTGGAAGAAACTGATTTTCTGGAGGCCAAATGGCCGAAATATTGGGAAATATTGGAACAAGAAGGAGATAAATTGAAATTGCAGAGTTTTGAGAAATTAAAAGATAAAGTGCGAGACTGGCTTCATTATTATCAAATAAGAGAGGCCTATAATTTGGACAAAAAAAATGGCTTCCAGGTGGAAAAATCAAAATTGGAAACAGAATTGTTAGATCCCAAAACTAAGATACTTTCAAGAATGTATAACTTGCTGTTGAAATGGAATACGCAGGATGAAACGGTTAAATCTGCTATGATTAAATGGGCACAAGATATTGGTCATAACATTATGTTTACGGACTGGGAACAGTTGTGGACCACCGGTATGAAATTTACGGCATGTAATGCCCTAAGAGAGAATATTATGAAAATGATATACAGGTAGTACATAACACCACTCAAGCTTGCAAAAATATATCATTTGCCCGATAACAAATGTTGGAAATGTAAAGAAAATGAAGGTACATTCTTTCACCTTTGGTGGACGTGCCCAAAGATTAAGGCTTTCTGGGAGATGATCTATAATGAAATGAAAAAGGTATTTAAATATACCTTTCTGAAGAAACCAGAGGCCTTTCTCCTGGGCATAGTCGGCCAATTGGTGCCAAAGAAGGATAGAACTTTCTTCATGTATGCAACAACAGCAGCAAGAATAATCATTGCAAAGTATTGGAAGACACAAGATTTACCCACCCTGGAAGAGTGGCAGATGAGGGTGATGGACTATATGGAATTAACGGAAATGACTGGCGGAATCCGAGACCTGGGAGAAGAGTTGGTGGAAGAAGATTGGAAGAAATTTAAAGACTATCTTCAGAAACATTGTAAAATTAATGAATGTTAAAAATGATGTTGGATTGAAAATAAGAGGCATTAGCAACAAAGTTAGTGAGAATATGCAAAAATGAGTTGATAAGGGATGAAAATATAGAGCTATAATATGTTAAGATATAGAGTTAAGATAAACGAAAGAGGGTAAGAATTTGCTGATCTGATTATTGAAATGGGAATACAAAAAGGGGAGGTGTGAGGAAGTCAAGGAAACAAGCTAATGAGTTTAAAGTTATAAAAAATGGGTTTGTTTTTAATTCTTTTGTATCTATTTGTTTTTTTGTTTTGTACTCTGTATGTGTATCTTTCTTTTTTCTCTTTTATGTAATTTTGTATGTTTCTTTTTTCTTTTTCTTCTTTTTTCTTTTTGGTATTTTGCAAATTTATGTTTTTGTAAAATTTTAATAAATATATTATAAAAAAAAGAAAAGAAACTGATTTTCTGAATCCAATTCAATCGGGGTTTAGGCCCGGTTTTGGCACAGAAACTGCTTTGGTTGCCCTGTATGATGACCTCTGTCAAGAGAGAGACAAGGGAAACATGTCCCTGTTAATTCTTCTCGACCTCTCAGCGGCTTTTGATAACAGCAACCATGGCATCCTTCTGGAGCGATACTCCTAACTAAGGATGAGTGGCACCAATTTGTGGTGGTTCCAGTCCTACTTGGATGGTTGTTCCTAGCGGGTGTTACTTGGGGAATGTTTTTCAGCCCCATGGAGCCTTCAGTGTGGGGTTCCTCAGGGCTCAATCCTATCCCCCACGTTGTTTAGCACATCTACATGAAACCGCTGGGTGGGGTTATCCGGAGGATCGGAGTACATTGTCAGCAGTACGCTGATGACACTCCTCTGAAGGAGCAGGTTCATAGCTTTGGGGGTCCTCCTGGATCCTTTGCTGTTGCTTGGGGCTCAGTTGGCCTCAGTGGCACCAAGTGCCTTTCTTCAGCTTTGGCTGGTGGCCCAGCTATGCCTTATCTGGAGAGGGAGAGCCTAACTACTGTTGTCTATGCTCTGGTAACTTCAGGGTTAGATTACTGCAGTGTGTTATATGTAGGGCTGTCTCTGAAGATGGTTCGGAAACTTCAGCTAGTGCAGAATTTAGTGGCCAGGTTGCTCACCCGAGCAAGACGTTTGAACATACTACATCAATCCTGGTCCGACTGCACTGGCTACCGATTAGTTTCCAGGCCCAATTCAAAGTGCTGGTTTTGACCTATAAAGCCTTAAACAGCTCAGGACTGCAATACCTCAAGAACCGCCTCTTTCCATATGAACCTACCTGGACCCTGAGATCGTCTCCTGAGGCCCTTCTTTGTGTTCCCCCTCCATGAGAGGTCTGGAGGGTGGCAACACAAGAATGGGCCTTCTCTGAAGTAGCTCCTGTCTGTAGAATGCTCTCCCCAGGGAAGTTCGCCTGGCGCCTTCATTATACACCTTTAGGCGCCAGGCAAAAACCTTCCTTTTTAACCAGGCCTTTGGTTGATCTGATTGACATGCTATGCCCTTTTAAAATGTGGCTCTTTTGGGGGGGGTTATTGGGTTGTTTTTATTTTGATTATATATATATTGGTTTTTATATTGTTCTTTTCTGTGAACCACCCTGAGGCCTCTGAGTATAGGGCAGTAGATAAATTTAATAATAATAATAATAATAATAATAATAATAATAATAATAATAATTTGAGACACCACTGAGATCTGAGATCATAGAATCATGGAGTTGGAAGGGACCCCAAGGGTCATCTAGTCCAACCCCCTGCAATGCAGGAATCTCAGCTAAAGCATCCATGACAGACGGCCATCCAAACTCTGTTTAAAAACCTCCAAGGAAGGAGAGTCCACCATCTCCTGTGGAAATCTATTCCACTGCTGAACAGCTCTTACCGTCAGAAAGTTCTTCCTGGTGTTTAGTCAGAATCTCCTTTCTTGCAACATGAAGCCATTGGTTCGAGTCCTCCCCTCCAGAGCAGGAGAAAAGAAGCTTGCTCCCTCCTCCGTGGGGGCAGCCCTTGAGGGGAGAGGCTTCGTCAGGCAAGGCCTCCTTCCACCTGCCTTGCCCACCCTCTATTCCCTGCTTCTCTGTGTGTATTGTATTATTTTATGTACTGTGGCTTGCTGTTGTTTTATTGATTATAGTTCAGATATTATTTATTGTAACTGTTGAGTGGATTTCTGTTTAACTTTTATATGCTGATATTATTATTTTATACTATTCTAATGATCGTTGAATGTTACTTTTTTATGTAGGTTGCTTATTTTAAAGTTTTGTTTTGTTATCATATTTTTGTACTGCATTATATTGTTATAAGATGTACATTTTTTGTTTCTTCAGCTTGTAAACCGCCGTGAGTATTGTAAGATAGAAAGACGGTATACAAATTAAAATTGATGATGATGATGATATTTGAAGATGGCTATCATATCTCCCCTCAGTCTCCTCTTTTCCAGGCTAAACATGCAGCATTATTGCCTGATGAAGGTCTGAGAAGCAACTAATAGATTAATGAGCATTTTTCACTTCCTGTTGCTGCTGGATTGTTTAAAAAAGTAATTACCAAATGATATACATTCCAATCTTTTACGCAACAGGCTTAGAAAAAGGCCGGACCGGTGTCCTGAGCCAGTGTGGTGCGGTGGTTGGAGTGTCAGTCTGGGACCTGGGAGACCAGGGTTCAGCCATGGAGCTTGCCAGGTGACTTTGGGGCATGTCTCTTCCAGATTTGTTGTGAAGATAAAATGAAGCTTAGAAGAGCTATTCACACCACCTTTTGCTCCTTGGATGAAACTGGGATATAAATGTAATGAATAAATTAGACAGATTCCTATAATTCACTGTCCATCAAGGTGGAAGCCAGGTTATTATATAAACCAGGGCTATGGGTGACTTGTGATTACGGCCCCCATTTTGATTTATTTTCAGCACCTGAACGTTTGCATCATGCTTCTATTAATTTTTCTTATTCAGAATACTTACACCCCATTTTATAGCCCCAAGGGACTCTCAAAGTGGCTTCCAAAAAGTTCTTTTAAAAAAGTATCGGAACAGAAATTGCAGAGCATCCATAAAGTGCCAGGATTATGCAGACAGTGTTAGAGGATGCTAGCAATAGCTCAGGCTGAAACTGGGCTCAAGAAGTTTCTCCATCTAATCTCCCTCATGAGCAGAATCCCAGCATGTTGTTGTTGTTGTTGTTTAGTCGTTTAGTCGTGTCCGACTCTTCGTGACCCCATGGACCAGAGCACGCCAGGCACTCCTGTCTTCCACTGTCTCCCGCAATTTGGTCAGACTCATGTTTGTAGCTTCGAGAACACTGTCCAACCATCTCGTCCTCTGTCGTCCCCTTCTCCTTGTGCCCTTCATCTTTCCCAACATCAGGGTCTTTTACAATTTTAAGTAGTTCAGCTGGAATACCATCACTTCCACTGGCCTTGTTATTAGCAGTGCTTTCTAAGGCCCATTTGACTTCACTCTCCAGGATGTCTGCCTCAAGGTCAGCAACCACACCACCTGGGGTGTACGAGCCATCCATATCTTTCTGGTATAATTCCTCTGTGTATTCTTGCCACCTCTTCTTGATGTCTTCTGCTTCTGTTAGGTCCTTACCACTTTTGTCCTTTATTATGGTAATCTTTGTATGAAGTGTCCCTTTCGTATCTCCAATTTTCTTGAACAGATCTCTGGTTCTTCCCATTCTGTTGTTTTCCTCTATTTCTTTGCATTGCATTGCTCGTTTAAGAAGGCCTTCTTGTCTCTCCCTGCTATTTTTTGGAAATCTGCATTCAATTTCCTGTATCTTTCACTATCTCCCTCGCATTTTGCTTGCCTTCTCTCCTCCGCTATTTGTAAGGCCTCGTTGGACAGCCACTTTGCTTTCTTGCATTTCCTTTTCATTGGGATGGTTTTCGTTGCTGTCTCCTGTAAAATGTTGCGAGCCTCCATCCATAGTTCTTCAGGCACTCTGTCCACCAAATCTAAATCCTTAAACCTGTTCCTCACTTCCACTGTGTATTCATAAGGGATTTGACTTAGATTGTATCTTACCGGCCCAGTGGTTTTTCCTACTTTCTTCAGTTTAAGCTTGAATTTTGCTATAAGAATCTGATGATCTGAGCCACAGTCAGCTCCAGGTCTTGTTTTTGCTGACTGTATAGAGCTTCTCCATCTTTGGCTGCAGAGAATATAATCAATCTGATTTCGATGCTGCCCATCTGGTGATGTCCATGTGTAGAGTCGTCTCTTGTGTTGTTGGAAAAGAGTGTTTGTGACGACCAGCTTGTTCTCTTGGCAGAACTCTATTAGCTTTTGCCCTGCTTCGTTTTGAACTCCAAGGCCAAACTTGCCAGTTGTTCCTTTTATCTCTTGACTCCCTACTTTAGCATTCCAATCCCCTATAATGAGAAGAACATCCTTCTTTGGTGTCAATTCTATAAGGTGTTGTAAGTCTTCATAGAATTGGTCAATTTCAGTTTCTTCAGCACCAGTGGTTGGTGCATAAACTTGGATTACTGTGATGTTAAAAGGTCTGCCTTGGATTCTTATCGAGATCGTTCTATCATTTTTGAGATTGCATCCCAATACAGCTTTTGCCACTCTTTTGTTGACTATAAGGGCCACTCCATTTCTTTTACGGGATTCTTGCTCACAATAGTAGATATGATGGTCGTCCGAACTGAATTCGCCCATTCCCGTCCATTTTAGTTCACTGATGCCCAGGATGTCAATATTTATTCTTGCCATCTCATTTTTGACCACATCCAACTTACCCAGGTTCATGGTTCTTACATTCCAGGTTCCTATGCAATATTTTTCTTTACAGCATTGGACTTTCCTTTCGCTTCCAGGCATATCCGCAACTGAGCGTCCTTTCAGCTTTGGCCCAGCCGCTTCATCAGCTCTGGATCTACTTGTACTTGTCCTCCGCTCTTCCTCAGTAGCATGTTGGACGCCTTCCGACCTGAGGGGCTCATCTTCCAGCGTCATAACTTTTATATGCCTTTTGTCTTTTTCCATGGAGTTTTCTTGGCAGGGATACTGGAGTGGCTTGCCGGTTCCTGGTCCAGGTGGATCACGTTTGGTCAAAACTCTCCACTATGACCTGTTCATCTTGGGTGCCCTGCTTGGCATAGTTCATAGCTTCCCCGAGTTATTCAAGCCCCTTCGCCACGGCAAGGCAGTGATCCATGAAGGGGGAATCCCAGCACACCAGGTGCTAAATATCAGAGAGCGAGAGAGAAGGTCCCGGAAGGGCTCTCCATATTCCATGCGCATGCTGATAGCCAGGGCTGGGTCGGCCATGAGGCTGGATGAGGTGGTCCCCTCAGGCAGCAGATCTGGGCTCCTCCTCCTCCGCTGCAGCTGCCCTTACAGCAATGGAGCACTCCTGTGGAGGGTGGGCAGAGGGTTGCCTTAAGCACCGAAACACCTCAAGCCAGCCCTGCTCATAACTCTGACATTTTGCTGGTTGGAAGAACAAGGCAACAGAAGGGGTAGGACATTTCTGAGTCTGAACTATTATCAGAATGGTTGGGAAAAGGCACAGCCCACCCCCATCGCTGCTCCAAAAGAAACAGTAATGTGTACCTGCGGGTGTGGATAGTCCACTACGATTTTGTTCCCCCAAAACATAGCAACAAATGACAACAATAGCACTACAAATAGTAGGTCTGGAAGAGCCCAGAATGTGTCAAAATAATGTAGAATTTTGGGCTGCTTAGCGATTTTGATGCGTGCATGAGCTTCACCAACTATCTAGATATTCTTAGCCTTTGGCAACCTTTAATCTGATTATATTTACCACTGCTCTCTGATCCTTGTGTGTGTATATATATCTACACATCTATCTATCTTTCTATTTATCTATCTATCATCTATTTTATGGTTAGCAAATTTTTTTCAATGAATCCGGGGACACTTTTTTTTTTTTTGGAAGCTGAGTAGCAACAGGGAGTCAGTAGTGGGGATGGTGAGGCAAAAGACCCTGAGCCCAAGCACACATGCATATTGTATAATGGTGCAAAGCCCTTCTTTTGCACCCTGTGAAACATAAATGCTCTGAGTTTTTAAAAAGCTGAGCAACAGCGCGCCGCCCACCCGTGTCTCCGGAGCCTCACCTGATCTCCTGCCCCCTTCCCCCTTTGTTTTGACTGATCGGGGAAGGCTTGGGAGTCATGGGCGGCTGGCCGTTCCCCAGTTTTATTAAAACTCTGCGCATTTATGTTTCACAGGGTGCGAAAGAAGGGATTTGCACCTTGCCTGGCAGAGAAACCATGTGCCTTGCACCCCTCCTAGGCAACGGCCACCCGCCCACAACTCTTGAGCCTCCCCGGAACTGTCAAAACAAAGGGGGCAGGAGATCTGTACCTCCGGACGTCCTGCTTCTCCCTTGGCAGTGGCGACGGCAGCAAGCAGCTCCTGAAGCTAGCCAGAGACAACTGCGCTACCAGGCTGGCTCTGGGCTGCTGAGGCTGCCGCTGCCACGTTTCCCGGGGTCAGATTTGCAAATCTGGGGACATTCCAGGGATGGAATTTGTCCGGGGACAGATTTGCAAATCCGGGGACATCTGGTAACCCTAATCTATCTACCTATCTACTCACTATAGTAAAACATACCATTAAAAACTTTTCTGTTTATAGGTGACTAGGCTCCCGGCCTGCTTACCAAATGCAATTCAGACTAATTAGATTTCCTGGGAATGGGATTTGTAGGGACTCTTTCAGGTCCTGCTGGGAGACAAGCAAGCAGATGTGTGTGATTGTGCATGACACAGATTCTTTTACTATGAAAATCTGCCTACGCCTCCCCTAGCCGGGATCATTGTGGAAAATGTGCCAGCCTTTGCCTTAGAGGCAGCTTTTTCTCTCTCTGTGTGACAAAGGTTGGAGGATTTCAGAGCGATCATCTGTCTTGGGAGAGGCAAGGAGGTTAGTGTTGCTTTACTAATTGGGAATCCTATTTAGTGTAGAGGAGCAGATAGAGAAATGACTGTGATGTTGACCTTTTCAGCTGGCCTCTGTCTGAATTTTGCTGCTATCGGAAGAGTCCAGGAGAGCCAGTCTGCTTCTGCAGTCCTTGGGTATCTGTCCTTTAGAAGTGATTGGAGAGTGTGTGAGCTTTCTTTTTTTCAAGATTTTTTGGATGCAGCTGAAGCCTTATTTACATAGGCTGGCATAGCCAATGTTCAGGAATTTATTTTTATCATTTTATCATTTATTAAATCTGTAGATCTCAGGGCAGTTCACAACATAAAAATACAATATAAAAAACACAAAATACATAATAAGAACAAGAACAAAACAAATCAGTAACCCCTCGTGCTCCCCATGCCTCCTCCCACAAATTTAAAAGGACATAGAGAGAATTAAGTTCTTAACCCGAGGTACCACCTTTGTGGCAAGGTGATGTCTCTGCTTTTTAAGATGCTGTCTAGGTTTGCCATTGCCTTTCTCCCAAGGAGCAGGCGTCTTTTAATTTCATGACTGCTGTCACCATCTGCAGTGATCATGGAGCCCAAGAAAGTAAAATCTCTCACTGCCTCCATTTCTTGCCCTTTTTTTACTTTCTTGGGCTCCACTTATTTTCTCTATTTTTAAAAATAGTAATACATTTTTACCATAGTTTTTAGTACATTACAAGCATTACTCAAATCCGGCCAAAGTTTTCAGTTGTTTACAGTGTTTTCCTAAATACATTGTAAAATTTTCCCATTCCTTCTTAAAAGTCTTCTCTTCCTGGTTTCTGATTTCCCCAGTCAATTTCGTCATTTCAGCATAATCCATCATCTTCATGAGCTATTCATCTCTGGTTGGAACTTTATTTTCTTTCCATCTCTTGGTGTCGTTGCATACATAATTGTTTCTGCTCCTTTGGTATCTCTGCACCTAAAAGACCTAATAAAAAAGCCTCTGTTTTTTTCACAAACGTTATTTTAAACATTTTTTTCAACTCATTAGAAATCATTTCCCAGAATGCCTTTGTTATCTTGCACGTCCACCACATGTGGTAGAACGTGCCTTCCTTCTCCTTACATTTCCAAGAAACATTTGAAGCAGTTCTGTATATCTTTGCTAGTTTTATAGGTGTTAAATACCACCGACACATCATTTTCATATAGTTCTCCTTCAACGTACAGCACACTGTAAATTTTAAATCCTCCCTCCATAACTTTTCCCAAGATGAAAATTGGATACTGTGCCCAATATCTTGTGCCCATTGTATCATTACTGATTTAATTTCTTCATCTTTAGTATGCCACTGTAGCAACAACTTACACATTTTGGAAAGTAACTTCACATCGTTTTCCAATAAATATTTTTCAAACTCAAAATTTAGCTCCACTGACAATGGGTATTGTTTGAAATAAAAATAACATTATTGGCAATACATTCATTTTCATAACTGGAATTCTTCCCCCAGAGTGATAAATAGGAAACCCAGCCAGATGGGCAGGGTATAAATAATAAATTCCTCCTCCTCCACTTCTTCTTCTTCCTCCTCCTCCTCTTCTTCTTCTTCTTCTTTCCAGGTTGCTACATAGTTATCCTTAAAGATATTTATGTTCTTAGCTGTCAACCAAACCCCCAAGTACTTCACTTTTTTTCCAGTTGTCAGTTGTGTTGCTAGTTGTAGTTCATTTTAATTTTGTTCTGTCATATTTTTCACCAATACTTTCATTTTGTTTTTATTTAACTTGAATCCTTCTACCTGTTCAAACTCAGGTATTTTATCTAATACCCTTGGTATAGTCACCAACAGGTTTTCTACTGTTATTACAAGGTCATCTGCAAATGCTCTCTGTTTGTATGCTTTGCACCCAACTGTTATACCTTTTATTTCTTCATCAGATCTTATGTTCCTCGCCAGGGTCTGTAACACCAAAATAAACAATAACGGTGACAGGGGACAACCCTGTCTTATCCCTTTTGTAATTATAAATTTTTCTGATATTACGCTATTCACTATCAACTTTGTCTGCTGGTCTGTATAAATTAGTTAGTCTTTCAAGTCTTCCAAGAGGGTAGAAGCTCAAACAAGTTGCTCACTAGGAGCTCTCTGTGGTGCTGAGACTAGGAGCTTTCCTTGGTGCTGACTTGTTCTGTGGGCTTCCCCAAGACCAGAACAAGAGATCTAGCTCCCTTACGTTCTGTGCAGCTGCCACTCCTACTTTTTGTCCCTTAAAGCACTTTTGTCTCCCCTTTTCTCAAGAACTTTCTTTCTATTTCTCTCTTTAAGAAGAGAGCTTCCTCAACCATTCTGTCCCAAATTTTCCCTCCCTTCCTTTCAGATAACTTACCTTACCTGTTGTGAGGATGAACATGGGGCTAAAGGGCCATGTTTGTTTAGCTCTTAGCTCCTGGGATGGAGGGAGGGAGGGAGAGGGGGGCATGTGTGTTAAAAATGCAACAAATAAATAAATGAGAACTGAAACCAGAGCTTCAGTAAGAAGGAGATGTTTTTTTAAATGATATAACACGGGGAACAAAGGAAGAATTTCAAAAGGCACTAGACTTGCTGCTTAAACTACAGACAGGTGGTGAGGGACATTCACAAGGCAATGGAGCAAGATTTTAGACAAATCTCTCCCCCCACCCCCGGCAATTGGTTAGAAGAGAGTCACAAGAGAGAGTGATGAGTCACCCTTTCAGCTCTGCAGAGGCGTGAAGCTGTTTCCAACTGAGAGCAAAACAAGAAGCAGAAAGACTTGTTTCCTTTGGCTCTGAGAAAAACACATGAAATATAGTTTGCTCCCCTTACAAAGGACTCCATTTTTATTTTCTTGAGAGGTGTGAGAAGCTTGTCTCTGCAGAGCATTCTCTTATTTGCTCTGTGACCTTTAAATTATCTGTTGTATTAGGGAGCATGTTTAGACAAGCTAGAGAAACACATCTATCCATCTCACTTTTGATTTCCTTTCTACGCGGATTATTGCTTGCCCATTTTTAATTTCCACTCAGTGCTGGCTTTTGTTTCATTAGTTCCTGACATGCCCTAGATAGACATATAGATAGATGGAATGTTCTGTTTATATGGCTTCAAAAAACAGTGCTGGCCAACTTGTTGGTTCTGAGCCAAATCTGATTTGCAAAACATATTAATCTGTTTGTACTGTCAACAACCATACTGAATTTTAATCAAGGTACTGATAACAAGGTGGGCTGCAGTTTTTGCCTGTAAGGAAAATGATCTTTTTTCCTTTACAAGTTATGAGAGAGGCATAAAAAAGATAAAGGTACAGGACCCCTGGATGGTTAAGTCCAGACGACTATGGGGTGCGGCGCTCATCTCGCTTTCAGGCTGAGGGAGCCAGCATTTGTCCACAGACAGCTTTCCGGGTCATGTGGCCAGCAGGACTAAACCGCTACTGGCGCAATGGAACACCATGACGAAAACCAGAGTGCATGGAAATGCCATAAAGACATAAGAGCAGAAGAGCTCTGCTGGATCAAGTTATCTCATCAAGCATCCTCTTCTCACGGTGGCTTAACAAAACTCCGATCCAGAAGGGAGCAAGGCAAGGGTGTCCATTGTCCCCATTGCTTTCATTTTGGTTTTGGAAGGCTTGCTTAGAAATATTAGGCAAGATGAGAGAATTAAGGGGATAAAGATCAAAAGGGAAAACTGTAAATTACTGTCTTTTGCTGATGATCTGATGATACTTCTGGAAATCCCTTTTCAGGGAGTGGAGTCTTATGAATAAATTAAATGAATTTGGCATGTTAGTAGGTTTTAAGGTTAATCATCAGAAAACGAAAACCTTAATAATTAAAAACAAAAGACTGATGGAGAAAACTGAATTCCAAATTGAAAAAAGTGAAGTATAGGCATCACCATGACAAATATAATTACTTTGAAATGATATACAATTAATGTTAAGACATGGATGGACAATTTAAAAGGATATATTAAGATGGGAAAAATTAAAACTGTCTTTACTGGGTAGAATTTCTATAATAAAGATGAATATAATGCCAAGAATGTTTTTGTTCCAAACAATACGTGTTATAGCTAATGACTTGCAGTTCAAACAATGGCAAAAAGATTTATCTAGGTTTTTATAGCAAGGGGAAAACCTATAAAACTTTACAAGATGCAAAGGAAAGGGGAGGGTTGGGTGTACCAAATCTAAAAATGTATTTTGCAGCTTGTTGTTTAATGAGGATGAAGGAGTTGTTGACATTAGGGCTGAGTGATATCTACTTTCCAACATCATAATGTATCTCCATTTAAACCTTGCGATATGCCAATATATTATGATGTTGGAAAGGAGGAAAGAAGACAGGGAGGAAGGGTGCAGTTGCCGGCCACACAGACAGTCAGCTTCACCATGCACAGCTTCTGCCGGTTCCTGGCAAGGGCGTGCGCCGCTGCCCTGAGCTGCCCCTCGGGCAGAGCACATCAGCCAGGGCACCACATGGCATGGCACCACGCACACAGAGCCCCAGAGGCCACCGGCCTCCTCAGATCTGTTAGCCATGACTCACCCTAACAATAGCCTCTTGCCATACAGGTGGCAGCTACCGGGAGCAACCATGATGGGGGCACGAACCAAACATGTTCTGCTCAGACTTCATTCCACTCAGTGATCAGTGTGAGGGAGGAGGCAACTTGCCGGTGCTCACACGGCCAGAGAAACCAGCTGAGGGGCTGGCGGACCCCACTCACATCTTGGGCTCCTGAGGCAATCGCTGGGCTGTGGAAGGAGGGAGTGGGCAAACATCAGGTGGCTTGATTAAAGTGCACGATGCTGGCTGCAGTCGGGGTGAGCGGGGATTTGCAATACATTGCCTGCTCCGAAATTCTGAAATTGCTTTTGCACTTTTAACTTTAAAACGGTTTCAGGCAACGTCACCCAGTTGACATTGAGAAATGAGAGGATTTTGGAAAAAGGAGGACATGACCTGAAGTTTGGATGACATGGATATTTGTATTACGATAAAGTTAATGTTAATGTGGATTTTAAAAATCAGTTTATTAGAAGTGCCATGCTAAGAATTTGGAATAAATATAAACCTTGGTTGTTCCAAAACACACCCTTTATAGATTTCACCACAACAAGCTTTTAGCAGAAAAGAGATGACAGGCAAAGAGAAATGGATAACGTACCGAGAATTAATAGTACTGCATCAAGGAGATCACAAAAATAAAAACAAAGAAGCAATTAATAAGGGAATGTTACAATCTTCATTGGTTAGAGAGGTTTAAGCTGGATAAAAATAATTTTTGTATAGAGCAAGAATAGACAGGCTTTGAAATTCAGCTGTTCCCAGATGATGATTTTGCTATTGCAAAAATGTATAAACTTACTCAAATTTGAAACCGAAAAGCAGGTTAAAGAATGCACGGGCAAAAATAATTGGTTATAATGTATTGACAGAACAGTGGGAACATAAGTGAACTAAGGGTTAAAACTTACACTGTGCTATTAACTTAAATAGATCTTTTATAAAATGATTTATCATTGGTACTGAACTCCTGAGAAACTATTCAGAATGGATAAAGGTGTTTCAAACGTTTGGTAGAAATGCCAAAACACAAAAGAACATTTTATAATGTTTGGTGGCTAAAAAAAATAGTTGGATACAGATACATACCATATTTTTCGCTCCATAGGATGTACTTTTTCCCTCTTAAAAACTAAGGGGAAAAGTCTGTGCGTCCTATGGAGCGAATGCAGGGGGGAGGCAGGCAGGAAAAGCCCCCAAGAGCCGCACACAAGCTTCGCGCGGCTCTTGCGGGCGTTTCCCCAGGAGGGAGAAGGGACCGTCGCTCCCCGACCTGTTCTGGGGTCGGGGGAAGTTCGGGCTTCCCCCGCCCCAGCCCCGCGGCTAAAAAGGAGAAGCCTGAAGCACCCGGAGTGCAGCGCAAACTGCCGCTGCGCTCCGGGGGCTTCAGGCAGCTATCCGCAAGCCTTCGGAGAGCAGAGGGAGTTCTCGCTGCGCTCAGAAGGCTTGCGGATAGCCGCCTGAAGCCTGGAGAGTGGGAGGGGTCGGTGCGCACTGATCCCTCTTGCTCTCCAGGCTTCGCTTCGCTGGAGAGGCACTGTACAGTTTTCCCTCTCTGCACAGCGCCCCTTCAGCGAAGCGGGAAGAGAAATGGAAGGGGCTCCGTTTCTCCTGCCGCTTCACTGCAGGGGCACTGAGCAGAGAGGGGGAGAATTTTTTTTCCCCTGTTCTCCCCCTCCTA
Source organism: Podarcis filfolensis (assembly GCF_964270895.1). Taxonomy (NCBI): domain Eukaryota; kingdom Metazoa; phylum Chordata; class Lepidosauria; order Squamata; family Lacertidae; genus Podarcis; species Podarcis filfolensis. Next base: position 2,560,375 of record NC_139616.1, read on the forward strand.
TGGTCCGGTGCGTCCTATAGAGCGAAAAACATTGATACAGCAAATTTCAAAGGTTAATATTCAATTGAAGCCAGAATTCTGTATTTTAGGGTTAATGAATACACAACTGGAAAAGTATTTGGGGAGATTACTCCAATATATAACCACAGTGGTGAGATTGTTATATGCACAAAGATGGAAAGATTCAGCCCTACCCACTATAGAAGAATGGCTGATAAAACAATAGGACTTGACTGAGATGGCAAAGTTAGCGTATTTAATTAGAGAAAAGTCATTTATGACATTTATTAAGGACTGGAAATTTCTTATGGACTTTTTGTGAGAAGGAGAAAATGAACTTATATGGATTTGAAGATTGAAAAGATAGTGGCTTGCAGAAGATAAAATGGTTGGGTCTTAATGAGTGAATACTATATTTGGCTGCAGGACAGAGAATTGCAAGTCCTTTTATTTTTCTTTATTTTTCTTTGGAGAGCATGTGGAGCAACCCATATATTTATTAGACGTGATGTCTAAGATATTTGGTCATTTTAGATAACCCTGGTCTTGTGAGACAGTGGAAAACGGGAAGAAAGCAAAACCAAATAGGACAACAGAAGCAAACAAAGAGGAATCACCACAGGCAAATCCTGGGTAATGCAAAGATACAAGGAAGCGATATCACAACTTCTGTAAAACCCACCTGCCATTTTGTGGCATCAGTGGAAATAATGGGGACTGGTTGGGGAAGTTCAAAAGATGGCTAAGTTGTGCCTGCAATTAGAGAATGATGGAATATGTAACACAAAGGAAAGCTAACTGGTAATCAGGACACACAAGAATTAATTTTGTGTTGAGAATATGAATCATTTTGTCCTGGATGGTAAAATCAACAACCCCACAAACAGGGTGAAAACTCCAGTTACACACAGCTGCAGTACTGAGAGAGCTGCCTAGGAGAACTGCATATGTAGACTGCAGGCAAAGAGAGAATTTTGTAAAAATCATACCCCAGCCCACATACAGATCTTGAGAGCTGCAGCAGAGAATAATAAGCCTGAGCAACAGTAGAAATAATAAGAGGAGTGAAGTGAGCCCAGGGAATGCTAAGCAGTTACAGGACTGACATTGCTGTTGTCTGGGTCACTTAGCAACTGGCGAAGCAAGCGATAAAAGTGAAAGATCAGATACTTGGGAGAAAAAAGAAACGGTAGGAATTAAATAGGGGGGGAAACCCTTTTGTATTTACTAGGGAGGAGTGGATGTCCCCAGCTCTATTTCAATATTGTTCTCTGGGCTTGCGCTGCCCCATGTCCCATTCCACCTGTCTTCTAATTTACCAGAGAGAAATTCTTGCATTAATTGCGGTACATGGGCAGGTTGCTGCAGTTTTCAGTCCTGCATCATTATTGTTTTTACAGGTTTGCAATGTACAGACTTAATCAGACCCTTGCATAAAGGGGGATACTGATGCAATCACATCATTGCTTCAGGATACATGCTGTGCATAATCAGCACACATGTGCATTGATTAGACAGCAGCATGCACAGCCTTGATGGAGGTTTTGATGGGAGTATGTGATTATATCACCGTTCCCTTTTATGTGGCGGCGTCTGGACTGATGCGCGTATCCTGTGCATTAGTAACCAGCAAGTGAAGGGCCTCCCTTACTGGATTGCATTTCACCTGAACAAAGTTTCAAGTAAAACATGGAACAGTGGCAGATAGCTGATGCATTGGTGCTTCTTTCAAAGGAAAGCCATAATGAAATCAGGGGTTTATGGCCAGGGAGTTCCAATCAGTGGAGCAACTCAAAGTTTAGCTGAGGATGCCAATTGGCTATTCTCCTACTTTAGTGGCTACAGGTGAAAGGCACCGGAGAGAAGAATCCAAAAAGCTCCCTGCTGGGTCAGGCCAGTGGCCCATCTAGTCCAGCAACCTGGTCTCATAGTGTTGAGACAATCAAGACATGAATGCAACAGCACTCTCCCATATTTGCAATTGCTAGCAACCCCCTGCAAAGAAGGAATCTCAACTAAAACATCCCTGACAGATGGCCTTCCAACCTCTGCTTAAAAACCTCCAAGGAAGGAGAGTCCACCACCTTCCAAGGGAGTCCTTTCCGCTGTCAAACTTGAGAGCTCTGGCATCTACTGGAGCTAAACCAATAAAGGCCCTTAACTTGCGTTGGATCTTGCCTATTTTGTATCTCCTATTGTGAGGTTGCACCACTGCCACTCACCTTCAGATGTTGTTGGACTTTTATGATCAGGGATGATGAGAGTCGGAGTCTCAATAGCATCTAGAGTCATTAAATAGATACTAAGTAGGCCCCTACCTAGGCCACCTTGAATGGCCATCTTTCAGGGATTTTTAAATCATCATTCCTGCACTGTAGGGGCTTGGACTAGATGACCCTTTGGGTCCCTTCCAACCCTACAATTCTGTGTTTCTATTTCCCCCAGCAGTTTGGGGAAGCTGAATTGCAAAAGTCCATCTTCAGCTCACCCTTCACTACACCATGACCAACACAGTAGAACCCTTTCCAGCAGAACAAGGTGAAACTGAGTGGCAGCGGCATTTGATCTTGCCATTTTTCCCCAAATTGCCATTCAGGCATGGATGAGCTGAGGGTTGCTCTGGGTGTTTGTAATTCTCGTGCTGTACCTTTCTTTTTTCTGCAGGCTGGAGAGCATGTTTGGAAACTGTGTCAGGTTGCGTTTCTCTCCAGTGCTGTAAAGTACATCTATATTACAGCCCTTGGGCAACGTCTCTTCCTACCTGAAAAATGTGTCTTCCCTGTTCTCACACAATAGAGTAATTGCATACTGAAGTAGTGGATGAACAGTAATACAGCACTGGGGCTTTTTGCCCCCTTCCTTCCATTAGCCACTTTCCTTTCTGTGAATATGGCAGAGTGACTGTGGGTGGAGGAAGGACCATCTATGTACCTGGGTTGTGCTGGGTGCTCATTCAGAAGGTGGGGCTACAGCTCAGGGACAGGACACTTGCCTTGCATGCAGAAGGGGCCAGCGTGATTCTCCAGTTAAAGGATCAGGGAACAGGAGAGGCGCAATCTTCTTTCTGCCAGAGGCCCCAAAGAGCTGATGGCAATCAACACGGTCAATACTGGGCTTGGCAGACAAATCGTCTCACCTCCTGCAAGGCATCTCATGGTGCTGCTGTGCCAGTGGAATAGTTCTGTTTCATGGCTCTATGACTGGACTAAGGTGTAGAGGCAGTGGCGCACAGCATTGGGAAGTCAGGTCAGCAGTGCAGGACCCCCCCCCCAAAAAAACCTGGCTATTTCTGCCCTCGCAGACACAGAAGAAAGGGTTCCCAGTGTTGTGACTCCTCATCTTTGGGGGATGCTGCTGAGAATTTGGCTTGGGAAGAGGAACTGCCCTCAAGGCTGGCCTCAGATGCCCCTGCCAATGCAGAAACGCTGGTGCAAGGGGAGCCCATCATATCGGTAACCCTCTAGCCTTCTCTGACTGGCGAACAACATACAGCTTTTGAATTCAGAATCTCAGTTAATAGGTCGTTCAGGTTAGTTCTGGCAGATTCCTGCCCATGTGGAAATTGTTCCCAGTGAGACTGACGGCAGATCAGGCTGCTAAGGAAGCATTGGGACATAAGGATATTGGCAGTGGAGGTCAGAAGGAGTGAGCAGCAAAGACAGTGAGAAAGACAGGTCTCTTGAACAACAGGAGAGATTTTCATATTTGCAATTTGCAAGGGCAACTGAAACATGTCAGTCTGTTTAGCATGTTGACTGGACTCTGTGCTCTTCAGAATAGTTTGTTTAAGGTCGGGAGGATTGAAACAGAATCTCTGCACTGTTTGTAGGGTGGAGGAAACAGCTGAAAACATAGCATTTAATTAATTAATTAAAACTTTTACGCTGCCTGATCCTAAAAAAGTCCAGTGCTGAAATCACATTTGGGCTCTGCAGCTATGGTCTTAGAACGAAGGGTCAAGACATTAAGACATTTAGGAATGGCGCCTGAATTAGGTCAAGCAAATAGTGAGGACCCAAAGCCTGCTTGATGGATCAGCCAGCTGCGAAAATTAGATGGCAGGAACCTGGAAATGTGTGCTTCTGCTGTAACCAACTCATTTCCTAAGAGTAGCTGGCCTCCATAAGATCTGCCAGTAAATTTGTAACATTTGTTTAGTTGTCACCTGGAGACAAATTTGGAGTAGTTCAACAATATTTCTGTTTGTTAGAAATAGTTATTTCTTGGGGATTGGGAAGTCTTCAGATGGAGTGCTCTGCTCTGTTTTCAGAGGCATTGGGCAAAAGGAAGTACATTTTTCATCTACTCATTGTCAGCATGAAAGGGAGATTGCACTGCAAGAAATGTCTGTGATTGTACAAGTAGATGTCTCTCTTTCTCACGTTATGAAAGTAAGCACATGAGCTCATATACAGCATCTACAGTAAATAAATGAATGTAGAATATTAAGCAAGTGCTGTAGAGAACCTGGGGGGTTGGCCATTGTCGCCAAATTCACATCATGCATCCAAAGCGCTATGATACCACTTTAAACAATCATGGCTTCCCCAAAGAATCCTGGGGACCATAGTTCATTAAGGTTGGTAACAGTTGTTAGGAGATGCCAATGACGCACCCCCAGAGCTATAATCCTGGGGTAGTTTAACAGTCAGTTTCTTTTACCAGGAAACTCTGAGAATTGTAGCTCTGGGAGAGGAACAGGGGTCTCCTAAAAAGGCGGAGGACGGGGGGAGAGTATATGTTATTGTGGCCCCCTCCTTTTGCACTGTTGGGAAGGAGGAAGATGAACAAGGGAAGTTTGTGGATCTCTGGATTGCCAAGTTTTTCTGTGTGTAACTAACAGGTCACTCTCCATCTCTTTTCTCCAGATCACCTTTTTCATGCTCTTGTCGGCCGTCTGTGTGATGCTCAACTTGGCAGGTTCCATCCTCTCCTGCCAGAATGCTCAGCTGGTCAATTCCTTGGAAGGATGTCAACTGGTGAGTAATGAAAAAACACATTATATTTTCTTTTGAAACAAATACTGATTTGAAAAATAAAATATATATAAAATAAAAATTACAGGACGAAATGGAGATTTTTAAAATAAAACTGCAAAGCTTGGTGGTCATTTATTGGGAGTGATTGTCAAAACTTAAAGGTGAGCTCCTCCCAAGGGTCTATTACCATGCCATCACAGACCTTTCATAACAGCTACCTGGGTTGCTTCTAAGGAGAATATCCATGCAAGGATGTCTGTTGGTGGACTGAGGAGATTCTGTTCATTCAGTGCAATTCTGCAGCCACCCGATGCATACAAAAATTGCACAGTCTTTCTTTCCTCTCTCATAATGACACACAAAAATGTAGGGAAATTTGTATGAATTTTGAAGGATGGTTGTGCTTTGATCTGCATATTATTTCTCAGAGGGGCAAATTAGGTATGTTCATCTTTGAATGTGAACTGAAGCAAATCAGGCAAACTTTAAGACTGATCCAATAAATTCCAAAACTTGATAATAGAGAAAGGACACCAAGGAATAGCCAGTGACCCCAGACAGGCAACAAGGATGGAGAATCATAGCACTGGAAAGAACCTTGAAAGAACCTAGAGCATCCAATGACCCTTCAGATATTGTGGCCTACAACTCCCAATATCCCTGACCACTGGCCATGCTGACTGGGTCTGATGTGAGCTGGAGTCCAATAACAGCTGGAGGCCATGTTGGCTTCTGCTGACCTAGTGCAGGATCTGCAATGCTGGGGTCCGCTAGTACAGCATCCTTGAAAGATGGCTATCCAGCTTTCCTTCCACTGTCAAGTGGTTCTTTCTTTATTGAAGTCTTGTCAAGTGTTTAGGTGAAATCTGCTCCCTTGTATTTCCCATGCATTAGTTGCCCTCTGGAGCAAAAGGGAAATACTGTGCTCCAACTTGTATGCAGCAACCCTTCAGATATTTGAAGAGAGCTATCGTCTCTCTCTTGGACCTTCTCTTTTCCACGCTTAATACACCCAACTCTTCCAAGTGTTCTTCACAGGACTTGGTTTCCAGGTGGGGGTGAGAGCTGAATTTCATGTACTGATGTGAACTCTGCAGTATGCTATGACTGCAGGCTTTTGGTAGTTCAGATTTCTGTGTAGTCCAGTTTTCAAATTTAATTTCTTATTGTGGGGAGGGGAGACCAGGGAAGCTGCATATTTATCATTCCAGTGGCAAATAAGACACTCAGCCGTGGGTGAAAACATGCAGATGCTTAAAGAGATGTTGCAAACATGATTGCAGTTTAATCAGGGGTCTGCTTGGTCTTTAAATTTAATGAGATGTATAAATTGGTAGGATGAAGCCGTCGGAAGTGCAATCCAGCGGGGGAAACTCTGAAGAGGAAATAATGCTGATGAAATTGCAAAATAAATCAAGACAATTGTGTTACGGGCTTCTTTTCTGAACAGAGAGTGGTAAAAATTAGCTTTGGAGGGCAGTTTTATTGATTCTGACTCAACAATGGCAACCCAAAACACAATTAATGCCTTCTTATAGTTGCAAATGGGAAATCAGGGATATTAAACCCTAGGAAATATTAGTTGCTTTGCACTATAAAATCTGGTTATCCCTTTTCCATTTCCCTCTATTTATAATTTTAATTAAAAGAGGACCCCCTTACAGCATTTCCTCTCTTGCATCTGTCTGCTTGCTTTTTATGCCAACAAGCATATTTGTTCTCCTGGAGACTTGATGTCACTCCACAAATGGAGATTGTGCTACCCATTAAGATGCACAGCATTCACTCAGGGCAATCAGGTCTGTGTTTATTTAAGACAATCTGGTAGTGTGAATGCAGCTTTTTAAGATCTAGTAATCCAAACCGAGAGATAGAAGGGCTACCTAATACTTTTCTCCACATTTTGCATTTCAGTTGGACGATTTTGTTACTCTTGTTCATGCAGCTGTTCTTAAAAGGATTCAAAAGATAAATGGCAATGGTTTTTCCTGTTCCTAGACTGGCATGTGTAACAGAGACTTGGTTGGATGAAGCAGATGGGCCTGTCCTTGCCGCTGCTTGTCCACCAGGTTTCTCTTACGCACAGCAACCCAGGTCATGTGGGTGGGGAGGGAGTGCAGTGATTTTTAGGAAGTCATTAGCTTGCACCAGGCATCCTATTGGGAAGACCCAGTTTTCTGAGTGCATGTTCTGGAAGTTGGGCAATAGGGGCAGTACAGGATTCCCTTTGGTGTACTGACCTCCCCACTGCACCAAGGATTCCCTACCTGAGCTGCTTCAGGTCGTGGCAGATGATTTTAACATCCATGCTGACACAACCTTACAAAGGGGCCACTCGGGACTTTGTGGAATGCATAGCTTCCATGGGGCTGTCCCTGAATAAGTTTGGCCCAACTCATAGTCGTGGACATGCCTTAGACCTGGTGTTCACCTCTACGGATGTGGGTGATCTGACACTAAGCAAAAGTGAAACAAAAGAAGTGCCATGGTCAGATCACTTCCTGGTGCAACTTCTCTGTGACCCTTCCCCTCTGCAGGGAGGTGGGACCAATTCGGATGGTCCGCCCCGCCACTTAATGGAACCAAATGGTTTCCAGAGAGTGGTAGGGGAGGTTTTATCCCATGTTGATGGCCTTTCAGCTGATTTTCCTGGTGGCCCGCTGGAATGCAGAGTTAACCAGGGCTATCAACTGTCTGGCTCCGAAGCGCGCTCTCCGATTGCCCCGTGGTTTTCACTGGAGCAGAGGGCGATGAAACAATCGCTGAGATGGCTAGAGTACAGGTGGTGGAAAACTCACTCTTAATTGGAACAGACATGGGTTAGAGCTCAGCGTCAAGGCTACCAAGTGGCAATAGCAATGGTGAAGAGGACCTTCTTCACCACCTCTATTGCATCTGCAGAAAACAGCAGCAGGAGACTCTTTCAGGTGGTTCACAGTTTAATGGAACCACCTTTCCATCGGGGCCTGGTAAGGATCCCAAGATCTCCTGCAATGATTTTTCAAAGTTTTATGCAGATTAAGGGGCTCAGCTTCGGAAAGAGATAGACTCCACCGTGGGAGCAGAGTCAGGGCAGAGGAGTGCTAGAGTCTTGTCTAGTCAGGTTGCGTGGGATCAATTCCAATCTTTTACCTCCGAGGATGTGACCAGGCTGCTTGGACGAGTGAAATCAACCACCTGTCTCCTTGATCCTTGCCCATCCTGGCTAATAAAAGTAAGCCAGGAAGGTCTGGGTGGTAGACTCTGTAGGGTGGTGAATGCTTCCCTCTGTGAGGGAGCCTTCCCAGACCTGCTGAAAGAAGCGGCTATCAAACCGCTTCTTAAAAAACCATCTTTAGATGCGGCCATGATGGCCAACTATCGCCCAGTCTCAAATCTTCCATTCTTGGGCAAGGTGATTGAGCGAGTGGTTGCTGAACAACTCCAGGCACGCCTGGAAGAAGCGGACCATTTGGATCCCTTCCAGTTGGGATTCAGGCCTCATCATGGGACTGAAACTGCCTTGGTCGAGCTGGTCAGTGATCTTGGGCAGGCTAGGGACAAGGGTGTAAACTGTTTCCTAGTTCTGCTGGATCTCCCAGCGTCCTTTGATACCATTGACCATAACATCCTTCTGGACCGTCTAGAGGGGCTGGGAGCTGGGGGCACTGTTATACAGTGGTTCCGCTCCTTCCTCCTGGGCCGTGTCCAGAAAGAGGTGGTGGGGGATGAATGTTCAGACCCCTGGGCTCTCACTTGTGGGGTGCCTTAGGGTTCCCTCCTCTCCCCCATCCTTTTTAACATCTACACGAAGCCGCTGGGAGAGATCATCAAGGGGTTTGGACTGGGTGTTCATCTGTATGCGGATGATACCCAGCTCTACCTCTCTTTTTAATCGGAACGAGTGAAGGTCCTGTGTGAGTATCTGGAGCCGGTTGGAGGATGGCTAACAGATCGAGGTTGGATCCTGACAAGACAGAAGTACTGTTTTTGAGGGACAAGGGGTGGGCAAGGTGGGGGACTCCCTGGTCCTGAATGGGGTAACTGTGCCCCTGAAGGACTAGAAGCGCAGCCTGGGAGCCATTTTGGACTCACAGCTGTCCATGGAGGCACAGGTCAATTCTGTGTCCAGGGCAGCTGTCTACCAGCTCCATCTGGTAAGCAGGCTGAGACCCTACCTGCCAGCGGACTGTCTCACCAGAGTGGCGCATGCTCTGATTATCTCCTGCTTGGACTACTGCAATGTGCTCTACGTGGGGCTACCTTTGAAACTGACCCAGAAACTACAACTAATCCAGAATGCATCAACTAGACTGGTGACTAGGAGTGGCCACCAAGACAATATAACACCAGTCCTGAAAGGCCTACATTAGCTCCCAGTATGTTTCCGAGCACAATTCAAAGTGTTGGTGTTGACCTTTAAAGCCCTAAGCATCCTCGGCCCAGTATACCTGAAGGAGCATCTCCACCCCCATCGTTCATCCCGGACACTGAGGTCCAGCTCCAAGGGCCTTCTGACGGTTCTCTCACTGTGAGAAGTGAGGTTACAGGGAACCAGGCAGAGGACCTGCTTGGTAGTGGCCCTCCCATCAGATGTCAAGGAAATAATCAAAGATCTAACTTTTATAAGACATCTGAAGGCAGCCCTGTTTAGGGATGTTTTTAATGTTTGATGTTTTATTGTGCTTTTAATTCTGTTGGGAACCACCCAGAGTGGCTGGGGAAACCCAGCCAGATGGGCAGGGTATAAATAATAAATTGTTGTTGTTGTTGTTGTTGTTGTTACTTTATGAACACATATTCCTGTATGTGACTACAGCAATTATAATACAAGCATCCCCCCACTTAGATCAGGGTTACGTTCCAGGCCCCCATGCATACTTGAAATTGCATAAAGTGGGGAGCACCCTCTAAAAAGCCTCTAAATGCCTATTTCTCCCTGCTCTCCAGCTCTCTCCCACTCTCTCTCCAATCCAGACCAAACTAACTACAGTTGAAGCTCTGGGGCCGGCTGCTGCTGCGCCACTCGTCACATCAGCTGTTAGGCGGGGAGGCTGAGCAGTATAAGCAAAGCCCTGCTGCATCGCCAGCCTCTTTGGGGCTTCCTCCGCCCTCACTGATGTCCTCTTTGGGCTCAGGAGAGGGTCTTCTCATGAGTCATGGGACTCTCCAGCTCTATCCAACCATTTCCAAGTTTGAATCAAATTATCTATTTCCTGGCACCACGTGTATACATGGTCACATGCAAGGAGAACATGTGTGAGTTGGGTGACATCTATATTAGACCTAGCTTGCTTGATACCAAATTCTTCAGAGGGTAAACATATCAAGTAGCCTTATCAAGATGATGATATTTCCTTATATCCCACCTTTCTACCAGAACTGGATCTCTAGGCATCATAATCATAAATTAATTTTTTGAATAAAACAGAGAAAGCTAAAAACATATACAAGACAATGCTTGAAAAGTAATTAAGCTAAAATAGATTTAAAACACTGTAAAAACAAATTTACTAAAATAAGGTAGTAAAAACATCAGGAGGACATAGCCCGTGTGAAACCTGGGTTGTTTCTGGGGGAGCAGTTGTATCGGGCTGCTCCAGCTCGCTACCTGGCAGATATCCACTACGTGGAATACCGCAGACTATTTACTGCGGCTAGGCTGAATGTTCTTGACTCGGCAGTTCTGAAGGGAAGATATGGAGGAGTCCCATATGACCAGAGATTATGCCACTGTGCATTGGGTGAGGTAGAATCCACAGAGCACATTTTACTGAGCTGTCCCATCTACAACGATTTAAGACAGTACCTTATAACTCCATACTTACCCCAGCTCAGTTCCCGACAAAGAGGAAAGCAGACAGCATATCTGCTAAATAAGTCTTCGGGGAAAACAACTTTGTCAGTGGCTAAATTCCTTTTCCTGGCACTCAAGTGTCGGAAACGTATAACTGAATGCTTTGATGTGGGTTATCTGTGAGAGGTCTAGTACTGTGGCCCTACCTTATTTATGTACCCCTATGATGTTATAGTTTATAATTATTGTGTAATGTTTTATTTCTGACTATCGGTCGAATAAAGGAAATTGATTGATTGAAAAACATCATGGCACTGTTAAATTTAAAGCACTTTCCTTAAAGCAGTTAGTTCCCCGAAGCCCCCTGGAATAAAGCAGTCTTCACCTGCCAGTGGAAAGGCAGTGACGTGCTGGATTTAGAAGGTTTTAACAATGTTTTTGGGTGGCTTGCATATCTGTGGTATGATAAGGTCAAAGCACATAAAGCATTTAAAAACCATATTGTCAGAAAAGCACTGTTCAATGTTTGGATAAGATATAAGGACTTGCTTGAAAATAAAACCCCAAGGTGGGTGTCACCAATGGAAGCGAAGGCTCAGAAAAAGCTCAATATGGAGGCCAAATGGCCGAAATATTGGGAAATCTTGGAACAAGAGGGAGACAGATTAAAATTGCAGAGTTTTGAAAAATTAAAAAATAGAGTGCGAGATTGGCTTCACTATTATCAGATAATGGAGGCATATAACTTGGACAAAAAAATTGGCTTCCAGGTGGAAAAATCAAAATTGGAAACAGAACTGTTAGATCCTAAAATTAAGAACTTGTCAAGAATGTATAACGTGCTGTTGAAATGGAATACTCAGGATGAAATGGTGAAATCTGCTATGATTAAATGGGCACAAGATATTGGACACAACATTATGATGGCTGACTGGGAACAGTTATGGACTACAGGTATGAAGTTCACGGCATGTAATGCCTTAAGAGAGAATATAATGAAAATGATATACAGGTGGTACATGACACCAGTCAAGCTTGCGAAAATTTATCATTTGCCCGATAATAAATGTTGGAAATGTAAAGAGACTGAAGGTACATTCTTTCACCTTTGGTGGACATGCCCAAGGATTAAGGCTTTCTGGGAGATGATATATAACAAAATGAAAAAGGTATTTAAATATACCTTTCTGAAGAAACCAGAGGCCTTTCTCCTGGGCATGGTCGGCCAATCGGTGTTAAAGAAGGATAGAATTTTTTTTATGTATGCTACAACAGCAGCAAGAATACTCATCGCAAAGTACTGGAAGACACAAGATCTACCCACCCTGGAAGAATGGCAGATGAAGGTGATGGACTACATGGAACTGGCGGAAATGACTGGCAGAATCCGAGACTAGGGAGAAGAGTCGGTGGAGGAAGATTGGAAGAAATTTAAAGACTATTTACAGAAACATTGTAAAATTAATGAATGTTAGAAGGATGTTGAAATGAATCTATGTGACTGTAGCAGATATGCTATAAAGACTTAGGAAAAATAGACTGTTAATTCGTGAAAGGAGGGAAAGTAAAATTATATTAGTTTCAAGATAAATTTACAGGACAATAATTTGAAAAGAGGGAAAGGATTTGCTGAAATGGATAATTGACCTAGAATACAAAAAAGGGAGGTGTGAGGAGGTCAGGGAAATAAGCCAATGAAAGATAAATAATTGGAGGATTGATTTGTTTTTAATTGTTTTTATTTTTCAGTATTTTGTACTTTTTGTTTTATTATCTTTTTTCCTATTTTTGTAATTATTTGAAACTTCAATAAATATTATTTTTTTAAAAAAAGGAAAGGCAACAAGGAGTACGCTAGTCAAGCTTCTTCGGGAAAGGAGTTCCAGAGTCTGGGAGCAACCACTGAGAAGGCTCTCTCCTGAGTCCCCACCTGTCAGGGAACTGACATCGGAGCCAGAAGTGGAGGCAGATCTCCCAAGCGATGCCGGAGAAGGGCCAAGCATGGAGAGAGGGGACTCATCAGCTGGGGAAGGAAATCAGCGTAACACCAGGGATAAAGGGGGGCGGAGGGGGGAATCGGAGAGAGGGCTCCAGGACTCTTCGCTGGAGACCAGCGGGGAGAGCACAGGTCCTCCGCTACCCACACCCACCCTGCGCAGAAGACTTCCGCGCAGGGAAAGTAGGCGTAGACTTGACGTCAAAGAACTTCTTTGCTGGAAGAAGTTCAAGAAACGCCCACTGACGGATTCTGCTAGCGACTGAACAGCCACGAAGTGAAGGGCTGTCCAGCCAGGAAAGGTTTAACCAGGCTACCTAGCCAGGAGTGGCGGCAACTTACGCACGAGCAACCCCATATAACCATTACAGCAATCCGTCAGTCCCTGACGTTGCTTGTGCACAGCGACAGGCAGGCAGCACCATGAGCCAAACCGGAGGAGCGGGCGCCACGGAGCCAGCAGCTGGAGTGCAAAATCTGGTGGAGAGGAACCGAGATTTAGAACAGCATGTGGCTCTGCTGACGGTGCGGCTAGACGAAAGGCGGACCCAGGATGCACAAGTCAGACCCACCCCCGTCGCAAGGAAGGTACCGGGACTGGTACACAAGTTTGGGGGGAAGCCCCAGGACTATAACGCGTTCCGAATGGAAATAGAGTACGCTTTGGAACTGCAGCATAATGACTTCGCTGATGATGGGGAAAGGGTAGCCTATATTGTCGGGCATCTACAGGATAGGGCCCGGGAATGGATCAGGCCCGTAATGGCGACGCAAAATGCTGCCTTGAAGGACCTTAGGAATTTTTTTGGCGCGATGGATGCAATGTATTGCAGTGAAGTGGAGCAAAATGTGACTCGCCGGGAATTGATGGGGTGCAAGCAGGGGAGCCAATCAGTTAGAGACTACTGGTCGCGTTTTGTGATGCTGATCCACCGGCTCGGGTGGGATCTGGACTCTGAGCCCATTCAAATGTTGTTTGAGGAGGGGTTGTCCCCAACGGTGAAGGACGAGCTTTCCCGCGTGCCCCGCCCGCAGTTGATGGATCAGCTGACCAAGGCTGTGCTTGCGATTGGAGTACGGCAGGAAGCGCGGGCTCAGGAGAAGCGCGAAGGGAGAGGGGAACGTTGCCATGACTTCCGCATTCCTGAAATGCCGAGGCAGCTTTCCCAGCCAGCTGAGCCAATGGAAATAGATGGCGCGCGCAAGAGAGAGGTTTCAAACTCCAGTGAAGGTCGCAAGAAGGAGGGAAAGGATTGGAAAACCACCAAGAAGTGTTTCCTCTACCAACGGCCAGGACATTTTGCCAGGGTCTGCCCTCAAAGAAAGGCATGGCAAGGGATGGTGGGAGCCGCTGGCTGTGAGGAGGAGGGGGAAAAGGGGCAGGGGCAGGGAAACGCCAATGCTTGGCTGCCAGTCAGCGGGCACAGCAGCCAGGCCAGCAACCAATAGAAGTGCCCCAGCCAGACCCTCCCAGGGCAGCTATAGCCATAGAAGTGGTGCTAGAACTCCCGAATGGGCACCCAGTCAAGGTGAAGGGGCTGCTGGATTCAGGCAGCTCCTGCAATTTCTTCAGCAAGGACTTCGCTCTGGAGCACCAACTCCACCTGCTGCCCCTAGATTTCCCCTTGCAACTGACCACCATCGATGCAGAGAACTTCTGGGAGGGGAAGTGACGCACCAGACCCCACCAATGAGAATGAGGGTTTCCAGGCACACGGAGACCATTGCCTTTCACGTAGCCACACTGGCAGGACCCCCAATAATATTAGGGATGAGCTGGCTGGCACTACATGATCCAGTAGTGGCATGGCATCAGCGGACAGTCACCTTTGGGTCAGCTCACTGCTTGGAACACTGTCTAGGGGGGGGGAACCCAAGGATGACCGTGGCCAGGGTGGCTGGGATGGCTGTGGAGCCAAAAGGGGAGGTGCCACCACAATATGCTGACCTGCAGGAGGTCTTCAGCGAGAAGGAGGCGGATAGACTACCCCCCCATAGGCCCTTTGACTGCCAAATCAACTTACTCCCAGGGGCTCAGCTGCCGGTGGGTAAACTGTATGCCATGTCTGACCGGGAAATGCAGGAGTTGCGGGAATTTATTGACAAGAACCTGAAAAGAGGTTTCATAAGAGAATCAAAGGCGGTGGGGGGCAGTCCGGTGTTCTTTGTGGACAAAAAGGATACTAATCAGCCTAGATTAGTCGTAGATTTCAGGGCCTTGAACCTTGTATCAGAACCCGTGACCTTCCCAATGCCTAGGATTGACGACATTTTAACACGGGTGAGGCAGGGGAAAATTTTTACCAAGCTGGACCTCAGGGGAGCGTACAATCTGATTAGAATGAGGGAGGGGGACGAATGGAAAACCACCATGTTCACCCCCCTGGGAGCCTTTGAGTACTTAGTTATGCCCTTTGGATTACAGTCGGGCTCCGCCTGCTTTCAAGCTTTCATGCACCACGTGTTGGGGTCCCTGCTGTACAAGAACTGCGTAGCCTTTTTGGACGATGTCTTAATCTATTCGGACAATGAGAAGCAACATGTCAGAGACGCCAGAGAAGTGCTAAAGAGACTGCAGAAGCACCAATTGTGGGTCAAGCTGGAAAAATGCCAATTTCATGCCAGAGAAGTCGAGTTTCTGGGGTACAAGTTGTCAGACAAGGGCCTAGTTTTGGACCCCAGCAAGGTGCAGGCGGTGCTGGAATGGAAGGCCCCCAAAACCCGGAAGGACGTGCAGAGGTTCTTAGGGTTCAGCAACTTCTACCGGAAGTTCATCAGGAACTTCGCCCACTTGACAGCACCCATCACAGATTGTCTCAGTAGCAAAAAGAAGTTTGTCTGGACAGAAAGTGCCCAGCAATCCTTCGAGAGGCTGAAGAAGGCGTTCGCTTCGGAAGAGCAGCTCCTGCACGTGGATCTGCAGAAGCCAATGAGGCTGGAGACCGACGCGTCAGACCGGGCCATCGGAGCGGTACTGTTGCAGCCGGGGCCCCAGCAGAGCTGGAGGCCGTGCGCCTTTTTCTCGAGGAAGCTGAGCAAGTCGGAGCAAAACTACACGGTGTATGACCGCGAACTGCTTGCAATTTATGCAGCATTTCGCCGATGGAGACATCTGCTAATAGGGGCGCAGCACAAGATCCAGGTGTGTACGGATCACAAGAACTTGGAATACTGGAGGACTGCGCGAGTACTCAACCAGAGACAGATTCGATGGGCACAGGAGTTCTCCAAGTTTTTTTTCGAGATCCGGTACGTGCCGGGAGAGGAGAACGTAAGAGCAGATGCTCTCTCCCAGAAGCCGGAGTACATGGAAGGAGAGGGACCACCGGAAGTCAGACACGTGTTCCCCGAGTACCGATGGGTGTGTGGGGGAGTGTTGGTTGGGAAACGAGAACTAGCCGGGCTTACTAGAAACGACGAATTCGCTCAAACAAAAATCAGGGAGCTCCGGAACGGAAGGGAAAACCAGGGAGGGTTTGAGGAAAAGGAAGGGGTACTGTACTATAAGGGAGCGCTGTACGTACCGGGGGAGACCTTGAGGGGAAGGGTACTCAAACAACTCCACGACAACCCAACAGCGGGGCATTTTGGTCAACACAAAACCATGTTGCTTGTCACCAGGCAGTTCTGGTGGCCAAGGGTAAGGGAAGATGTACGGGAATATGTATGGGGGTGCGACCGCTGCCAGAGGGCAAAGGGGGAGAGGGCTGCACCTGCAGGGTTACTGGAACCCTTACCCACGCCGGGAAGACCCTGGGAGGTGGTATCCATAGATTTTATGACAGATTTGCCCAAGTCAAGGAAGACAGCAGTCATGGTAGTAGTCGATCTGCTAACAAAAATGTGCCATTTCATAGCTTGCTCGCATGCGGTAACTGCAGAGAAAACAGCCAGGTTGTTTGTAGATCACATCTTCAGGCTGCATGGGGATCCCTCGAGGGTCATCTCGGATCGCGGGAAACAATTTACTTCCCGGTTCTGGAGGAAGCTCATGGGCTTGCTGCAGGTCGAGGTGGGCTTCTCGACGGCGAGACACCCGGAAACCAACGGGCAAGCAGAAAGAGCGAACAGTATACTCCAGCAATACCTACGCTGCTACGTCAGCGAGAGACAGAACGATTGGGTAGAGAAACTAGCGCTGGCCGAATTTGCGTACAATAACGCTGAACATGTGTCCACGGGAATGAGCCCGTTCATTGCCAATTATGGGTGTCACCCCAGGGCCTTCCCGGGGAGGGGGGAGGAAGGGTGGAGCGTACCTGCGGCAGAGCAGTTTGTGGAAGAAATGGAGGCCTTGCACCAGCAACTTAAGATGAACTTGGAACGGGCCAAGGAAATTTACAAGAGGCAGGCAGACAAGCACCGTCGGGAAGGGGAGACCATACGGGTGGGAGACCGGGTGTGGTTGTCAACCCAAGGGTTACCATTTAAGGGAGGGTGTAAGAAGTTGCGGCCAAGGCGGCTGGGACCTTTTGAGGTAACACAGCAGGTGAACCCCGTGGCATTCAAGCTCAAGTTGCTTGACAGCATGAAAATACACCCGGTGTTCCATAGGTCCCTACTCTCACCGTACAGGGAGGGGCGGGAATTCCAGGGGCGAGAGGGAGAAGTCACCACACACCCGCAGGTAGAGGAGAGGGAACACCACAACCAAGCCACGGAAATACTCGATTCAAGGTGGCGAGGGCGCCAGGTGGAGTACTTTGTAGCTTGGGAGGGAGAACCCGAGTCAGAAAACACGTGGGTTCCAGCGGAGGCTATCAATGATGGGTATCTTGTGGAGGAGTTCCACAGCCTGTTCCCAGATAAACCTAAACCACTAGCGAGATTCTGGGAGGAGCAATTTGGAACCACAGATGATGAAGAGGATTTTGTGGGTTTTCCTGCCTCTGAAGAGGAGGGAGGAGAGGCGTCAGAGGAAGAGGAATCGGACTGGGAGGGCCACCCCGCGGGAAGAGATCGGAGCGGGTGGGAAGCGGAGTTTGAATCCTCAGGGGATGGCGACAGCTCCTTCCGGGGATTCCCCGCATCGTCGGCCGAGGAAAGGGACGAAGTTGGGTCAAAAGGTCGGGCCGGGGGTGGAGGGGGTCCTGGGGGGGAGGTGGATGTCAGGGAACTGACATCGGAGCCAGAAGTGGAGGCAGATCTCCCAAGCGATGCCGGAGAAGGGCCAAGCAGGGAGAGAGGGGACTCATCAGCTGGGGAAGGAAATCAGCGTAACACCAGGGATAAAGGGGGGCGGAGGGGGTATCGGAGAGAGGGCTCCAGGACTCTTCGCTGGAGACCAGCGGGGAGAGCACAGGTCCTCCGCTACCCACACCCACCCTGCGCAGAAGACTTCCGCGCAGGGAAAGTAGGCGTAGACTTGGCGTCAAAGAACTTCTTTGCTGGAAGAAATTCAAGAAACGCCCACTGACGGATTCTGCTAGCGACTGAACAGCCACGAAGTGAAGGGCTGTCCAGCCAGGAAAGGTTTAACCAGGCTACCTAGCCAGGAGTGGCGGCAACTTACACACGAGCAACCCCATATAACCATTACACCACCCAACATGCCTGTGAGGGTGACAGGACTAGGAGAAAGGCCTCCCCTGAAGATCTCACAGCCCAGGCAGGTTCATATGGGAGAATATGGTCCTTCACGTATCCTAGACCTAAACTATATAAGGCTTTAAAAAGGGATATAGAAATAAATATTTATAAAATGCTATCCATAAAATATAGGGGAATTATAGGTCATAACCAGCACTTTGACTTGTGCCCAGAAACAAACTGGTAGCCTGTTGAGCTGTTGTAAGAAGGGAGTTGCTTCACCAAGCTGATGAAAGATGGGAAGTGCTGTGCATTTTCTAGAAGCCCTCATCTTTTCCCCACCTCTTTAGCCTGGCCAAAAGAATGTTGTTGTTTAGTTGTTTAGTCGTGTCCAACTCTTTATTTATTTATTTATTTATTTATTTACGGCTATTAGCCCATAAAATATGTACAAACATAAAAACATAGGGACATAAAAACAGATATATCCGACATTGAAGGGTGGGTCATTGAGCAGAGCCAAGTGACAGCTTGGGGCCAGGAGAGCTCCAAGGGACGGATCACAGAAAATGAAAACTGAAGACGAACTCCGACATGCACTCTCATCATAACAGTCCGATTAGTTTTGATGATGTTGTTGTTTTTTGGTGGTTTTTGAGTGTGAGATAACCGCATTCAGAAATCTCGCCACCTGCAGAGTTACAGAAGGATCTGTATCCTGCAAAAAGCAGTGCGGCGTGTGACTCAACAGGCCTGCCAACCAAGCGCAGTAAAGCAGGACCCAGGAATTTAGCCCTGGCTATGCTATGTAGAGTCAGGGACGCGGGTGGCGCTGTGGGTAAAAGCCTCAGTGCCTAGGGCTTGCCGATCGAAAGGTCAGCGGTTCGAATCCCCGCGGCGGGGTGCGCTCCCGTTGCTCGGTCCCAGCGCCTGCCAACCTAGCAGTTCGAAAGCACCCCCAGGTGCAAGTAGATAAATAGGGACCGCTTACTGGCAGGAAGGTAAATGGCGTTTCCGTGCTGCGCTGGCTCGCCAGATGCAGCTTTGTCACGCTGGCCACGTGACCCGGAAGTGTCTTCGGACAGCGCTGGCCCCCGGCCTCTTAAGTGAGATGGGCGCACAACCCTAGAGTCTGTCAAGACTGGCCCGTACGGGCAGGGGTACCTTTACCTTTATGCTATGTAGGGGACAGTTGAACATTATATGTGAAAGAGATTCAACAGTTTCCCCGTCACACACGCATAGCGGAGACACCAAACCCTTGGAAAATCTATGGTTCAGGTTCGATGGAAAGACATTGAACCTTGCACGAATAAATGCACGTCGGTGAGGTACTGATGAAAGAGATGACATGTATGATGGAAGGCCAAGTGGTGGGGTTATTCCGTGATACCTGGGGGAGCAGACACCACCACCCCTGGCGAGGTTGTGTTGATTTTCAATGTCCGCTAATCTTTGCTCAATAAGGCTTTTGGCTGAGCGTAAGTTCATCTTTAAGGAGTCCGCTGGGGAAATTCCGATGCTCAGAAGTTTGGCATGGATTTTCCCTACCCACGGATTGACAAAGACGTCCCGCCAGAGGCACTGAAAAAGGTAATGGTCGGGAAGCCTGTGCCAGCTGGACAGCCAATAGCCAAAGACTCGCTTCCAGATGACAGTCTCCAATGATGCAATCCTTAACTCCAGACGTATGGCTGCGTTGCTCACACACATGGGGAGTTTCAGAAGGCGACGGAGAAACTGATTCTGCAATGTCCCCAGTGATGTTAAATTGGACCCTGGGGCCCAGAGCGGGGCAGCATAACAGAGGGTGGAAACCACTTTTGCGTGGTATACCTTCAATGCAGAAGGGATGTGAGAGGCTCCGTCGGCCGCAAGAAATTGGAGTAGAGTATAAAGTATTGTTTTCCCTTTGTTTAGTAAATACTGTATCTGTGGCTTCCAGCTTAGATTGTAATGAAAAAAGACTCCCAGGTATTTAAATTTGAAAACCTGTTCTAATTGGACTCCATCTAACTTCCAGCTGTAAGTTTTCCGAGACCTGGAAAAGACCAGGACTTTAGATTTCCCATGATTAATTGTCAGATGGTTAAGTTTGCAATAAGCCGCAAAAATCTTTAGAGCTCTGCATAAACCAACTCTAGAGTAGGAAAGGATCGCTGCATCGTCAGCATATAGGAGCAAAGGGCAGCGAAAATCAGCTAGGCGGGGGGCATGAATGTTGGCTTGAGACTCGTTCAGAAAGAGCTTCATATCGCTAATAAACAGGTTGAAGAGGAGTGGGCCAACTCTTCGTGACCCCCTGGACCAGAGCACGCCAGGCCTTCCTTTCTTCCACTGCCTCCCGCAGTTTGGTCAGGCTCATGTTTGTAGCTTCGAGAACACTGTCCAACCATCTCGTCCTCTGTCGTCCCCTTCTCCTTGTGCCCTCCATCTTTCCCAACATCAGGGTCTTTTCCAGGGAGTCTTCTCTTCTCATGAGGTGGCCAAAGTCTTGGAGCCTCAGCTTCAGAATCTGTCCTTCCAGTGAGCACTCAGGGCTGATTTCCTTCAGAATGGATAGGTTTGTTCTTCTTGCTGTCCATGGGACTCTCAAGAGTCTCCTCCAGCACCATAATTCAAAAGCATCAATTCTTTGGCGATCAGCCTTCTTTATGGTCCAGCTCTTGCTTCCATACATCACTACTGGGAAAACCATAACTTTTACTATACGGACCTTTGTTGGCAAGGTGATGTCTCTACGTTTTAAGATGCTGTCTAGGTTTGTCATTGCTTTTCTCCCAAGAAGCAGGCGTCTTTTAATTTCGTGGCTTCTGACACCATCTGCAGTGATCATGGAGCCCAAGAAAGTAAAATCTCTCACTGCCTCCATTTCTTCCCCTTCTATTTGCCAGGAGGTGATGGGACCAGTGGCCATGATCTTTGCTTTTTTGATGTTGAGCTTCAGACCATATTTTGCGCTCTCTTTCACCCTCAATAAAAGGTTCTTTAATTCCTCCTCACTTTCTGCCATCAAGGTGGTGTCATCTGCATATCTGAGGTTGTTGATATTTCTTCCGGCAATCTTAATTCCGGCTTGGGATTCATCCAGCCCAGCCTTTCGCATGATGAATTCTGCATATAAGTTAAATAAGCAGGGAGACAATATACAGCCTTGCCGTACGCCTTTCCCAATTTTGAACCAATCAGTTGTTCCATATCCAGTTCTAACTCTAGCTTCTTGTCCCACATAGAGATTTCTCAGGAGACAGATGAGGTGATCAGGCACTCCCATTTCTTTAAGAACTTGCCACAGTTAGCTGTGGTCGACACAGTCAAAGGCTTTTGCATAGTCAATGAAGCAGAAGTGGCAGTCCAAATATTTTACTTATTTATCAAAATTTACATACTGCTTATCTGTAAAAAAATCCAAAACAGAAGCAGTATTATTATTATTATTATTTCTGGCTGGGTTTCCCAGTCTAAGCTGGAAGGGGCACTTCCATAAATGAGCCATGAAATTTCTGCCGCTCGCTGAATCCCAGGCTCTTGCATTAAGTGTCTCTTTCTCGCCCCCCCCCCCTTCGCAAGGCCATTCTCGCATCTCCTTCTTGCACACGTGCGGTGCGTGTTTTGGCAAAGAGCATTTTTTAAAATAATAATTTTTATTAAAGATTTTCATGGTTCACAAAAAATGTGCATTGTCTTTTCTCAAATTGTATAGAGAATGTTATGTTGCCATCTTTTTTGGTATTCTTGTTTTGAGTGATTTTTTTACGACACCTGTTTGCTAATAGTCTGGAGTTTTTCCCTCCATACACATGGAAGCAGGGCTTTGAGTACAGGATGTTTATCATTGTTTTGTTGATGTCTAGTGAGTCAAGGTCCCATCTCTTTTGTTCTATAAGTTTAAGGAGTCTTTTAGCACCTGTTCATTTGTATTGTGATGAGAGGGCTGTGGTTTTTTTGTTCTATTTTGCTAATCTTTTAGGTTTGTTGTTTAAGAGATGCTTTCTCTTTTATGCAGGCTCCTCTGCTAACCGCCTTCATTGTGTCCCAAAGGAGGGGGGGTTGTTATATTGTCTATATCATTTTATTTGAAATAGTTCTGGAGGGTTTTCATGAGGCTCTCTCTGATTGATTGATTGATTGATTTGTGGTTAGGATGGGACTGAAGGATGGAGTGGTTTGTGTTTCCTCTCCCATTCTAAGGGTAGCTCCTACTGGGGCCTGGTTTGTGACTTTAATGTTGCCCAGGAGGATCAGACCTTGCATGAGCAGAATGCTATCCGGTCTGGACATTGTGCCGTGGTGCCCAGATTGGAACGTGTAGCTGGTGTCTCCCGGATTATTATTTTTGCCCCATATGTTGTAAAGGCCTCCGTCTCGTGGCCTTTTTAGCAGTTTGTAGGAGTCTCTAGTTGTTTGGGGTTTCCCTCAGAGGAAGGTTGCTCCATGGGCTTGTGGGGTGGCTGTCTTTCAGGGAGATGCCTCTCATATTAAGGTTGATGTCACCTCCCAGGATTGCTATTACTTCAGAGAAAGAGAGGAATTGATTTAGTGTTTTCTGGATGAATTCTATTTGTTTTGAGTTGGGGGCATATATGGAGCCAATTGTCAGTTTGGTTTTGCCATCTAGTGTCCCTTTGGTGAAAGTAAATCTACCTCTTTTGTCTTTTAGCACTGTCCTGGCTTTAAAGTTCAGGTCTGTACTGAACTTTATTATTATTATTATTATTATTATTATTATTATTATTATTATCATTATCATTATCATTAATTATTATTATGGCTACACCGCTAGCCTTTCCTGAGCCAGGTGCAACCCATTGTTCACTGAAGCGGGGTTTGCTCGGGAGATTACATCCTTTTGGTGGATTGTGTTCTTCCTGTAGGAAGGCAATTTGTGGCTTCATGGTTAAAAATTAGATGTGGATATTGTAAAAGTACGGGTGGGAGTGGGACACAGGTGGCGCTGTGGTCTAAACCACTGAGCCTCTTGGGCTTGCCGATCAGAAGGTTGGCGGTTTGAATCCCCGTGACGGGGTGAGCTCCCATTGCTCAGTCCCAGCTCCTGCCAACCTAGCAGTTCGAAAGCACGTCAAAGTGCAAGTAGATAAATAGGTACCGCTCTGGCGGGAAGGGAAACGGTGTTTCTGTGCGCTGCTCTGGTTCACCAGAAGCAGCTTAGTCCTGCTGGCCACATGACCTGGAAGCTGGACGCCAGCTCCCTCGGCCAGTAAAGCGAGATGAGCACCGCAACCCCCGAGTCGGCCACAACTGGACCTAATGATCAGGGGTCCCTTTACCTTTACCTTTAGGGGTAGGAGTAGGATTTAAAATTGGAACACAAAAAGTCAGAGATTAAAAATCTGAAAGTAACAGGACAGGTCTAGTTAGATTGAGGGGGGAGAAGGTAAAAAATAAAAAAGTAAAAAGTAAAAATGTTTTTCAGGTGTTAACTAATAGTAATGGTGGAAGTTATTATTTTTTGTCCTTTAAAAAGGAAGGGAAGGAGGAAGAAGAAGAAGAGGAAAGGGGGGCGTTAGGAGAGCAGTATTAAAATGCTAATAATACTAACAATAAAAAGTTGAGGATTGAAAGAATATCTGTCTATCTATCTATACATACACACACAAATACACAAAAATATGTATATATATATGTGTGTGTGTGTGTATATATATATATATATGGGCAAAAATTAAAAGATTAATGAAAGAGATAGGGTACAGGGGTAAGGGTAAGGATAGGGATTTAGAGGTAGAAGTCAAGAATCAGGAGGATAAGTGAAAAATGGGAGGGGAGGTTAAAAATTTGAAAAGAAAAATTTTTCCCCCTTCCTGTTTTCTTTTTTTTTCTTTTCTTAAAGAAAAATAGTGCCAAAAAGTAATTTTTTAAAAAAGGTCTAAAACCAAAGTGGAGATTCAAGTTAAAGTGTGGAGTAAAGGTGAAAAAGCTTAATTTTGGGGGGGGGGAGGGGAAGGGTATGTATATGTTTTAGTAATAATAGTTTGAAGGTATTGTTCAGTCAGTTGGTGTGTGTTTTTACCTGGCTTGGAGTTCTAATTTATTCTGCAACAGGTCCAGCGTAGCTTTCTCCTGTCTCCCTGTGTGATGGAGGAGGTGGGCGAGTGGGGGTGGGGGGTTCAGGCCCTGGTAATGATAACGATGCTGATGGTGGCAGAGGAGAATAAAGAAACATTTAAAAATAGTAATAATGATGATGATGAGAAATAGAACCTAAAATAAAGGTAAAAATAAGATGACAGTGAAAGAAAATCAGAAAAAAGAAAAAACTGGGGAGATACAGTTAGAAGAAGAAGGGGGTTGTCTCCCCCCCCCCCCCAGAAATGGGGAAGAAAAGGGGGAAGAAATGAGTAAAAAAAGAAAGAAAAGGAATCAAAATCCTAAGAAAGAAAGGAATAAAAATATCCTAACCTAAAATAAAAACGCAGGGCTAGGCTAGCATCCTGGGGGAAGCCCTCCTTGGTCCAGGGCTTCTCTGTGGGCGCTGCCATTTTCACCCGCCTCTGAGTTTGCCCATCAAAACAAAAAACAAAATATGGTGTTTTACAATTAAGGGGAAGGACCAAGCCAAACCAAACCAAGCAGACTTGAAGCAGCTGCAGTTGCCACCTTGCAGAGCGGCAGGGCCAGGGACTGCTTCTCTCTCTCTCCTGCTCACGGCTCCGGCTCTCAGATGGCAGGGGGAGGTTGCTAGGGGGTGACACTCAACCACGCTTTGGAGGAGCACCCTAAATTTGGCTTCGGCAGGGCTGCAAGCTACTGTGGCTGCCGGAGCTGGTGACTTTGGAGCGGGTCTGTTAGTTAGCTAGCAAGTAGTTAGCCTTGCCCCAGGTGCAAAAGAGCCGGGCACCAGTCCTGGATGCTGGAGTAGGTGGCCCATTGGCGTGCTCTTAGCAGGCTCTTCCTGTGTTCTAGGGTCTTCTGCATGCCAGGCATTTACCCAGCCACTGAGCCAGCGATGGTCCTCCTAAGCTTTTGTCTGGGACTCTGGAGACTGAACTGGGAACTACCTGAGGCTGGGAGCCTGCTCCCTTCAGGTACAGAAAGAAATCAGTGCACAACGCCAGCCTCTGCATGCATCAGGCCTCGGGAATATTATGGGCTAGTCCTCTTCCTTTGCCTGCCTACCATGTTGGACTCCCCTCCCATCACCCCTGACCATTGGCAATGCCAGCAGGGAAGGATGAGAGCTGTAATCGAAAACATCCCGAGGGCTCCAAGTTGGGGAAGGCGCCTTCCTTTGTATAGCAGATAGGTAGATTCACCTTTAAATGCAAACCAAATCTAATTCCTCCCCCATCCCTGCCCCACTCTGAATACTGGAATCCTGTGCACGCTGAAAATGCTTGAAATGACCCTTGTTCATCTTTTCCCCTCATCCTGCTCCTCACTCTTTGCCCCTGCCTTTCACCTCACCTCCTTTACACTTAAAATGTTTGTTTCTGCATGTGAATATTCAGTTTTTAAGGAAAGAAATTTTTTTAATAAAGTTTTCTTGCCTTTCTAGTCTCATCCAGTTCTCTCCCCCCCCTTCTCTGAAATTATTCCTGCCAGCACCCCCCTCTCCTTTCCACTCAGTGGTACCAATGACTCTGATTTATGAGAGACTCTGTAGGGGTGGACGAGCGCTGCTAAATTAATTTGCAAATGAGCTCTAGTTTACTTTATGACTTAGTTCAATCTTCAAATTATATTTTTCTCTCCCTTTATTCTGTGAAGAATGGACAACTTAATAGTCTTTTGACAGTATGTATTATTTATTTATTCCCTTGATATGACACGTTTAAGCTCCCAAAGCTTTCAGTTTCCAAGATAACATGGCTATATGAGTGAATAATATCAATCCGTTCCAGAAGTCCGTTCTTAAACTGAAACCGTTCTTAAACTGAGGCACGCTTTCCCTAATGAGGCCTCCTGCCGCCCTTCCACTGTTCGGATTCCATTCTTAGACAGAGGTAAAGTTCTCAAACTGGGACACTACTTCTGGTTTTGCGGAGTTTGTAAACTGAATCGTTCTTAAAGCGGACTGTTCTTAAACAGAGATACCACTATATTTAAATTGTAGCCAAAGATGGTGTCCTCTTTCACATTGTATAGGAGGGGAAACATTCCATGGAGTGTTATCTAGTACAAATGATTTAATAATATCCGGTTGTGCTGGTTTCCTCACATATATTTTGCTTTTTATGGGTTTCATGCAAACCACAAAATCCTGCCCCCCTCCTCATAGCTGGATGTCCTGCTGTCATCAAAGAATTAAAAGCGCAAGAGAAATTTCCTCAGTTTTTTGGTGTGTTGTAGATTTTTCTCTTCTCCCCTCTCCCCCTTTCTTAGCTCTTTTGTTTTCAAGACTTCTTAAATTCACAAATTAAATGGAAAGGACAGCTTTTTTTGAACAAAACACCCCTGCCTGCTTCTCAGACTAGGCTTTGGAAATTTATTTTGTCTTAGTGATAAAATAAATTTGGTTGGTCATGAGGGAGCAGCAAATTTTAAAACTCCTCAAGCAGAGTCAGGTTTGATGTGTAACCTCTAAGCATTCAACTCCAAAAGAGAGGCCTTTTAACCTCTGGCCTCCAAAACCGCATCCTGAGCACAGCTGCCGGCAGTGAAGGGCAACCAGGGGCTGCTTATTCCTGAGTAGACCCGTTGTATAGGAAGGTAAGAAGAACCTGCTGGATCAGGTTAATGGCCCATCTAGTCCAGCATCCTGTTCTCACAGTGTCCAACCAGATGCTTCAGTGGGAAACCCCCAAGCAGGATCCGAGCACAAGAACCCTCTCCCTTCCTGCAGTTTCCACCAAATGGTATTCAGAAGCATTGCTGCTTCCAATGTGAAGGCAGAGAAGCCACCCTGGCTAGCAGCCATTGATCGCCTCCTCCAGTCCAGTCCAGTCCTCTTTTAAAGCCACCCAAGTTGGTGGCCATCGCTGCCTCCTGTGGGAGAGAGCTTACCTACGTGCTGCGTGATTCCTGCATTGCAGCAGGTTGGTCCAGGTGACCAATGCTACTGTTCTACAGTTTTATGAAATATTCAGCAAGGAGCAGTGAGGAGAGATATTTAATAGAGGAGATCTTTGGTTGACTGAGGGTGCTAGAGGTTATGGGCAAGGTTATATCAAGAAATAAGAACTGAAGGATAGGTTGGTACAAGGCTCTGGAGCGTTTTGGAGGCTCTCCTGCCAGTAGGACTGGGGTGCTGATTCAGTTGGTATTTTTCTTTGGATGTACATGTTTTTGGTTTTGAATACCAGGGGATTTCTTCTCCCATGCATCAAAGTAAAGTCTGAAGGTGGCCACCTGGGAAAATGCCGCATTCTCCAGCCCCACACAGAACCCACCATTGGTTCACATGAGAAGAGAGCCTCTGTCCCTTAGAAATACGGGGGGGGGAGGGCCTTCTGCACTCCCCCTGTTGTTCCTCTGCTTTGAGACCTCATTTGAGAAGAGCAGCAGATTATAATTCCTGCAATAAATACGTATTTATGCCCAGAAGTCCAAAAAGAGGTATCATATTTTAAAGGATGATGATAGCTACAGTGGTACCTCAGGTTAAGTACTTAATTCGTTCCGGAGGTCTGTACTTAACCTGAAACTGTTCTTAACCTGAAGCACCACTTTAACTAATGGGGCCTCCCACTGCTGCTGCGCCG
Organism: Podarcis filfolensis; assembly: GCF_964270895.1. Lineage (NCBI taxonomy): Eukaryota > Metazoa > Chordata > Lepidosauria > Squamata > Lacertidae > Podarcis > Podarcis filfolensis. The sequence continues at coordinate 2,588,317 of NC_139616.1, forward strand.
CCGGAGGACAATTTCTGTTCTCATCCTGAGGCAAAGTTCTTAACCTGAAGCACTATTTCTGGGTTAGCGGAGTCTGTAACCTGAAGCGTATGTAACCCGAGGTACCACTGTATTTCTCTCTCCCCACCCCCCTTGGTATTTGACAACTATCAGTTAATTAAGACTAATGCTGCCGCTGTGTGGGAGGCTAGAATTATTTTATAGAGTTCAATGTGAACCACAAAGTCTGTGCCATGCTTGGCCAAGATACCCCAGCAGGTCGGAGCCAGAGCAAAGAATAGAACAGAGGGATCCCCTGTCCCCTCTTTCCTGCCCTCGCCAGCTCTGTAAATGGCTCAGAGGACACCCCAAGCTGCCAGTGAGCCAACACTACGAGTACACAAGGAGGGCTTAAAAAGATAGAGTGTTTCTGTTTTAAAAAGTCTATTTTTGATCTTCGTTGTTTCTCTGGCAAGCTTTTATCAGCCTTTGACAACTGTCAACAACGGGAGCAAAAAGTTGGGATGCTGTAAATTTCTAAATTTCTGCCAGCTGCACTTCCAAAATGTAAAGATGGGGTTGTAAGGAGCTGAAAGCTGAGTAATTAATCTGCCCCCTTTTGGTCTTCCAGTCAATGGCCCACCCCATCCTGTTGCATTGTCACGGTGCCCTGTTCCTTTATGCATTTTGTACACATCCCCCCACATAAAATATTTACTTTTTACATGAAATATGCACTTTCCAATGTTGTATAATGCATTTGTCAGTGAAGTATGCATTTTGTATGTTCCTTTTCATAGAAGCATAGACTTATAGAACTGGAAGGGATCCCAAGGGTCATCTAGCCCAACCCCATTGGAAGTGTCAGATTGGGATGCTCTCTGTGCAACAAATTTAGCCCCTGCTTGTTGATAAGCAGGAGATCTGCCTTTCTATGATTTTGGAAATGAATCTTTCATCTCCAGTTCTTCCTGGAGATGAACCTGGGACATTTTGCATGGAAAGCAGATGTTGTGCTCCTTAGCAAGAAAATCCAGGTAACTATCGACAGGTGAGCTTCACCTCAATACCAGGAAAGGTCCTAGAACAGATAATTCAACAATTCGTCTGTAGGCACTTAGAGAAGGATGCAAGGCATACCAGACAAACCTCATTTCTTTTTTTGATGGAGTTACAAGCTTGGTGGATCAGGGGAATGCTGTAGACGTAGTATATATTGATTTCAATAAGGCTTTTGATAAAATCCCCCATGATATTCTTGTGGAAAAGCTGGTAAAAAGTGGGTTGAACGAGGTAACTGTTAGGTGGATTTATAGCTGGCTGACTGACCAAACCCAAAGAGTGCTCATTAATGGTTCCTCGTCACCCTGGGAAAAGTGACAAGTGGGGGTGCCACAGGGTTCTGCCCTTTGGCGAAATTGACTGGCAGCTTCGCTTGCCCCTGGAGCCCACACGCTTCCCTGCGTGTCTCTGCTCCCTCCGGGCCCCCAGCTGCAGTTAGCAGAGTGAAGTACACAGCGGTAGAAGCAATGCGATGAATGCCGTGTGTGCAGTAAATCAGTCAGACGCTCGGTGTCTTTCCTTATCTTACAAATAGCTTTATTCTCGTACAAAAACAACAAATCATAACTTTCCCGGCGACAGAGCGCTCATTTCGGCTGCTCTACGTTTCAGCGCTAAGCTCACACTGTCTCTCTCTGAGACACAGAACACTCCCACTGTTCTAAACCCGCCTCTGAATGTGAGACGTCACTCAGAACTTCTTAACCCTGTAAGTTCTGACTCTCTCCATATGCCCTGGGTCCGTTGTTGTTCAGTATCTTTATAAACGACTTGGATGAAGGAATTGAGGGGATGCTCATCCAATTTGTGGATGACACCAAACTGGGAGGGGTAGCTAATGCCACAGAAGATGGAAATCAGATTCAAGATGACCTTAAAAAATTGGAGAACTGAGCCAAAACTAATAAAATGAATTCCATTGGTGCAAATGTCAGGTTCCACATTTAGGCAGAAAGAACCAGCTGCACAAAATAAGATGGGGGACATCTGACTTGCAGTAGAACATGTGGAAAGGTTTGGAAGGTAAGAGGCCTTCCTCTTCCTCCTCCTCCTCTAGGCTCAGCCTCCTGACTGAGCTTCCTTCTTCCTAGGATTCTGTTCATCTAATTTACTTTCCATGCTATCAGATCAGCTGGAGGAAAGCCTGAGTCATCGAGGGCACCTGTAATGAAAGGATGCCCCCCCAATATCCCCCTCCGAGTAGCAGTGTTCTGCCTATACTTCCCAGAGGGTTAAAAAAACATGATTTGATGCTTTTGAGTGAAAGGGGACTCGGCCATGGAAGCATTCATTCCTTAGTTTTTAGCATTCGTACCTCTGTTGACCAAATCAAGTCATGTTATTGAATCCTTTGTGGGATTGGGGTGTTGTTTGGTTGGTTGTTTTGCACTTACTAAAACTTTGGCCTGTTCTTTTTTATTCTTTTCTCAGATTAAATTTGACAGTGACAGTGTCTGCGTTTGCTGTGAGCTACAACACCAGCCCTCAGGCTGCAGCCTGGGTGAGATGCTGAAACTGAACCCTTTGCAGGAATGCAACACCGTCAGGCTGACCCTAAAGGTGAGATTCAGATAAATTCTCTCCTCCTCTTTTGCTAGGCTTCTTTGTGACAAAATCAAAACCTCTGGAAATGGGAGATGCAGAAATACTAAAGCATGCTGAGAACCATTCAATATTAGAGGGATTTGACCTGCCATCCTGTGGGGGGGGGGGGAGGTGGTGTACCATTATGTGAGTCAAGTCCCAGTAAACTCAGTTGACCATTCTTCCAAATAAACACAGAGGACTGGGCACACACAACATAGATGAGCAATTTTTGTTGTTTAGTCGTGTCCGACTCTTCGTGACCTCATGGACTAGAGCACTCCAGGCACTCCTGTCTTCTACTGCCTCCTGCAGTTTGGTCAAACTCATGCTGGTAGCTTCGAGAACACTGTCCAACCATCTCGTCCTCTGTCGTCCCCTTCTCCTGTTCCCTCCATCTTTCCCAACATCAGGGTCTTTTCCAGGGAGTCTTCTCTTCTCATGATGTGGCCAAAGTATTGGAGCCTCAGCTTCAGGATCTGTCCTTCCAGTGAGCACTCAGGGCTGATTTCCTTCAGACTGGATAGGTTTGATCTTCTTGCAGTCCATGGGACTTTCAAGAGTCTCCTCCAGCACCATAATTCAAAAGCATCAATTCTTTTAGCCTGCCTCATTTTGCTTGGATGTCAAACAGTGGTGTTATGGAGGGGAAATGCAGGAGCATATAACTCCTGGCCCTTTTCTACAGCACGAGTGATGTCATCTGCTGGAGCAACAGAAAACATTGCTTCCCTACCTGCATGTGTGTGTGTGAATTTGTATTGAGACTGTCTGTAGTACAGAGAGAGAGAGATTGTGATCAGCTCCTCTAACTGCAGGTGCCATTTAAAAAATGAGATTCATGCATGTTAAGTCGCTCCTACGTTTCACTGATTGTGTTTATTCTTATCTGTTTCATTTGATGTATTGTTGCACTTGGCTCTTTTCTCTGCTAGATTTATGTCATTAAATACTAGACTCTTCTGCCCCCTGCCAGTTGGCCCAGTGTTCTCTGATCTGTCAGGAGGCCAACCTTAGCTCAGCCTGATAGTTCCAGAGTCATATGGCCATGCATGGCCATTCTCTGCAAAAATGAGAACTGTGTGATATGCAGCTTCTCCTATCCCACCCCCTGCACCCCCACCAACCTCCTTCAAAGGGAGAGAATTAGGGGATATGTGAAACCTATTTCTTAACAAGAAAGGCCTCTTGTTTTGAGTTTCAGGTTTGGTTTTTTGTACCGGCATTGCATTTCATCTCTCCCCAACTCTTCCTATCAGAGGCGTCTTGCTAAGCTTGTGAAGAAATTACAGCTAATCAAGTAAACACTGACAGCGATAACGTTCCCTTTCTATAATTATGATTAGTACAGTGGTACCTCTGGTTAAGTACTTAATTCATTCTGGAGGTCCATTCTTAACCTAAAACTGTTCTTAACCTGAAGCACCACTTTAGCTAATGGGGCCTCCTGCTGCGCTGCTGGAGCACGATTACTGTTCTCATCCTGGGGCAAAGTTCTTAACCCGAGGGACTATTTCTGGGTTAGTGGAGTCTGTAACCTGAAGCGTCTGTAACCCGAGGTACCACTGTAATTGCTACAGGCTGCTGTGAGTGAAAACCGCTGTTAGGCACAATGGGGTTTGGTGCGGCCATTTGCTTGACAAAAGGAAGTGGCACAGAAAAGCCAGAACACGGGAGATGTACGTGCCTTGTGTACAACGCGTAGCTTTAAAAGGGGGTAAGATAGATTCATAGATTCATAGAATTTCAGAGTTGGAAGGGACTACCTGCTGAATTCATAGGAACGTAAGAAGCTCCCTGCTGGATCAGGCCAATGGCCCACGTAGTCCAGCACAGCCCTGTTGTCACAGTGGCCAACCAGATGCCTGTGGGGAACCAGCAAGCGGGACCTGAGTGCAAGAGCACTTTTCCTGCCCATTATTCCCAGAAACTGGTATACAGAGCATTACTGCCTCCGTCCATGGAGGCAGAGCCTAGCCGGGGGCAGTAGCCATCCACAGCCCTCTCCTCCTCCAGGAATTTATCCAATCTTCTTCTTCTTCTTCTTCTTCTTCTTCTTCTTCTTCTTCTTCTTCTCTATTTTTATTTTAAAAATTCTTGGTTTACAAAAGTATGAGCTGTGTCTCTCTCTTTTTTCTTTTCCAAGATCAGTTTCATTTGTTGAGATATTATCATAGAATCATAGAATCATAGAATCATAGAGTTGGAAGAGACCACAAGGGCCATCGAGTCCAACCCCCTGCCAACATATTAGTGTTACGCTAGGAAGAAAAGAGGGAAAGAGGTGGATGGGGGGAAAGATGAGTGGGGGTGGGGTCAGGTGGCGATGTTTCTATTTTACTTAATATATGTGGGGTTTGGTGTCAGTGTTGCTTGTGCAGGTTCTCTGCTGTTCACTTGTGACTTGTGTTCCTTTGGTGGTGAGAGAGGTTGGGGTTGGCCTAGGGTGTGGTTGTTCATTTGGGGTTGGCTGTGGTGGTCTTTGTTTCCATGTGTGAGTGGGGTGGCTGGGTGTTTTTGGATCAGGTTAGCCATATTGATTCATATGCTGTTGGTGGATTTTTGTCATTGTCTTGTTGGGCTGTGTATGTGATAAAGGGGAGCTAAAGCCATCCAAGTTGATGGTCATCACTGCCTCCTCTGGGGGTGAGTTTCTCGGTTAACGCTGCTGCAGGAAGAAATACTTTCTTTTATCTGTCCCAAATCTTCAGCTTCATTGGTTGACCTTGAATTCTAGCATTATGAGAGCGAGAAAAACACACCTCTTTCCATTATCTTCATGTCATGCATAATTTTATAAACTTACATCATGTCACCTCTTCCTCACCTTTAGACTAAGAAGTCCCAAATGCTGCAACCTTTTCTCATAGAGAAGTTGCTCCATCTCCTTGATAATTTTGGTTGTCCTTTTCTGAATCTTTTCCAACTCTACAATATCCTTTTTCAGGTGAGGTGACCAGAACCGCACACTGTCTTCCCAATGTATTAAAAAGGCATTATGATACTGTTCTTTCCTAATGATCCCTAGCATGGAATTTTCCCTTTTCACAAGCTCCGCACACTGGGTTGATATCCAGTGCTAGAAAAGGAGGTGCTGGAGCTCACCATGAACCCCTCCCTCGTTCTCTTTGAATGGCAATGGTGCCCACCTGAGAGGCGCTGGAACTGAGTCCAGTGAGTTCTGGCTGAAAAAAGCCCTGAAACTATCCACTATGACCCCAAGATCCTGGTTAGTCACCACCAATTCAGACCATATGAGTGTATATGTGAAATTAAGATTTTTTTTTGTGCTGATATGCATTATTTTACACTTGTTTACATTGAAATGCATTTGCCATTTTAGTGCCCATTCACTCAGTTTGGAAAGCTCTTTGCAATCTCTTTTTTGTTTTAACAACCCTGAACAATTTAGTATGATCAGCAAGTTTGGTTAAGAGCTGTAGACTCATAATCTGGTGAACCGGGTTTGCTTCCCCGCTCCTCCACCTGCAGCTGCTGGGTGACCTTGGGCCAGTCACACTTCTCTGAAGTCTCTCAGCCCCACTCACCTCACAGAGTGTTTGTTGTGGGGGAGGAAGGGAAAGCAGAATATTAGCCGCTTTGAGACTCCTTCGCGTAGTGATAAAGCGGGATATCAAATCCAAACTCCTCTCCTTCTTCTTCTTCTTCTTCTTCTTCTTCTTCTTCTTCTTCTTAACTCTAGATTGCTTATGAACAAGTTAAAAAGCACAGGTTCCAATACTTATCCTTGCGGGACTCCACTTTCTACTCTTTTCTACCCAGTGAACTGTCCATTTTTCCCATTCTCTGCTTCCTGCAATTTAATTAATTCCTGATCCACAAGAGGACCTCTCCTCATATTCCATGTTTGCTCAGCCTACTCAGACAGCTTTGGTGAAGTGCCTTGCTGAAAGCTTTTTTTTGAAAATCCAAGTACATAGTATCAATGGGATCATCTCTATTTTTATGCTTTTTGACACCCTGAAAGAATTCTGATAGGTTCATGAGGCAGGGCTTGCCCTTGCAGAAACCATGCTGGCTTTACTTCAGCAAAACGTATTCTTCTATGTGCTTGTTTATTTTATCATTAATATTACTTTTTGCCAGTTTTACAGAGACAAACCTGTAATTTCTAGGATCCACCCTCTCACCCTGCCCAGATCCCATTTGAAAAATTAGTGTTACATTGGCTGCTTCCTAGTTCTCGGGTATGGAGGCGGATCTGAGGGGCAAGTTACACCTTTTTGTCAGAAGATCAGCAGTTGCAGGTGGGCAGAGCTAGTGGAGCATCCCCCTGTGTCTGATGGCACTGGGGGAGATGGTGTGACAGGCACTGTGGAATGAGTGAGAGGTGGGGCCGGACAGGGAGATGGGTGAGGTGAGAGAGCAGGTTCCTGCTGGACCCTCATTATAAGGCTGCCCCAGTTCTGGAAGGGGCCTCCACCCCCCCCACGCTCATAATGTGTTATTATAGTATGGCCTGGTGGTGATGATGCCTACTTGATGGTGCAGAGCGCAAGAAAACAGTTTGGTGTCCTTGCAGAGTAGTATTTGAACCTAATAATGTCCAGCCCATTCACATCCCACCCTGACACATGAGCAAGGGTCCTTTGTTCTTCTCCATAACCACCTCAGACAGCCCAAGCTGCACTGTTACTATAAGCCGCGAAATCCAATAAGCAAATGTGGGCAATAACTAGGGCATGAGAGCTACTCATATGGAGGGTATGACGACTGTATCTCAGAGGATTTCCATATCTCAAACAAAGGTTTCCTGTTATTCCCTCTTTCCCCTGCTCTATTTCTCAGGTGTTTCAATAATAGAAGGACTACATTATATATGATTTTTTGTGATGGAGGGAGGTTGTTTGGAAAAAAACAAATTACATGAAAGTGAATGGCAGAAGTCCATAACTGAGGAGTAGGTAAGAGGGATCATTAAGCTATTGCCAATGACAGCCCTGTATTTATTTTATTGATTTATAGAGTGTCTTATCTCACAATTAATTGGCCTTCAGTGAACTTGGCATTTGAACAGCTGACAAGGTCCAGTGCATGAAATCCTTGGCCACAGCATCAAAAGATGCACTGCTTAAATGCTCATGGCCCTGGGTCACCAAGTACAGAATAGCTGGCCTGGCTGCTTTATTATTATTTATTATTAGGCCAACTTCTTTCTTTTGGCCTAGGAATATGCAAGTTTTTGTGCTGACACACCTGATCCAACAGCCAGGCTCTTCTTTTGCTCTGATGTTGGGGTGGAGAACTTAGGAACCTAGGAAGCTGACTCATCCCAGGTCAAGCAGTTTGGCCATCTCACCTGATATTGGCTGTTTTGACTGGCAGTGGCTCTCCCACAGAGCTCTTCCCCTTCCCCTTCTACTGCACTTGCCAGCAATTAAGGTTATGGCCTTCTATTACTGAGCTATTGCTCTTTGCTCCAAAATTTGCTCCACTTTCATAGAAGCATGCTTGCCTCATACTGTGTCAGACTAATGGTCTGTGTACCTTAGTGTTGACTGCAACTGCTTTCCCTGGTCTTGGACTCCAAAGTCCCATCAACTGCAGTCATCTTTGCCCATGGTCAAGGGTGTTGGTATTCCAAAGCATCTGGAGGGCACATGGTTGGGGAAGTCTGGTCTTCATTGGCTGGCAGTGGCTCTCTAAGGGTTAATGGGAATCTTTTCCAATCCCTTGCCTACCTAGAGTCATAGAATTCTAGATTTGGAAGGAGCCCAAAGGACCATCTCGTTCAAGCCTCTGCAGTGCTCTCAGCTAAGAGGTCCCCCGGATTGATCCTTGGGTCTCCCGCTTGCAAAGCATCTGCTGCCCAAGTTCCTGCTCTGTTCTGTTCTTCATCTGTTTCCTTGTTGCAACAAAACTTTACTATAAAACACATTACAGTAAAATAAATGGCATTCGTTTTCACTCCAGCTCCCACATTAAAAATAATAACAATACAATAAACGAAGATTTGTTGCCTTGGAGGCATTAACCAAACCCCGAATGCTAAGTCCTAAGAGACCATTTTTACATCATTAGGCATTGAGTTAAAATATCCCCTCCCCCCAGTTTAAAAGTTTTGTTAAAAGTAAAGTCATCCCTGGAGTAACTACAAAAGCATTACATCAAGATTAGATTATGAAATAGCTCCACAACCTCCTACATATTAAGGAAAAATAAATATTTTAATTCAGAACTGCAGTTTTTCTCCTGCTAGAAATGACTGCAAAATTATCTCACTCTGAAATCGTGCTAAACTGAAGGTGCTCAGTTGGCATCACAGGAGACAAATTGGGCCCCTGAAGCAGTTTTATCTTGCTTCATGTTACACTTCCATATTTTAATCTAGGAGTGGCAAAAAAGGCTCGGCCTATAAGGAAAGAGGGGACACCCCATGTTTTCAAGTTTTAAGAGAGTCTGTGCTAAAACACTTCCATTTGAGCATCACAATAACCCAGACATATTATCACGGACAGCATCCAGATTCCAAACATTCCAAACTTACTAAGCTTTACTGGGAACTTTGCAATCACTTCCACTCTCCTCCTTCCATAGCATGAGCAGAAGGGGAACCAAACCACAAACCCAGCCCACCTGAAGCCATGGCCTGTGTGCTGATCTTGGCTTATCAGGGAGCAGCAAACCATTATAGAAGAGTGACTAGTGGGGTGCCACAGGGTTCTGTCTTGGGCCCGGTCTTATTCAACATCTTTATCGACGACTTGGATGATGGACTCAAGGGCATCCCGATCAAATTTGCAGATGACACCAAACTGGGAGGGGTGGCTAACACCCCAGAGGACAGGATCACACTTCAAAACGACCTTGACAGATTAGAGAACTGGGCCAAAACAAACAAGATGAATTTTAACAGGGAGAAATGTAAAGTATTGCACTTGGGCAAAAAAAATGAGAGGCACAAATACAAGATGGGTGACACCTGGCTTGAGAGCAGTACATGTGAAAAGGATCTAGGAGTCTTGGTTGACCACAAACTTGACATGAGCCAACAGTGTGACACGGCAGCTAAAAAAGCCAATGCAATTCTGGGCTGCATCAATAGGAGTATAGCATCTAGATCAAGGGAAGTAATAGTGCCACTGTATTCTGCTCTGGTCAGACCTCACCTGGAGTACTGTGTCCAGTTCTGGGCACCACAGTTCAAGAAGGACACTGACAAACTGGAACGTGTCCAGAGGAGGGCAACCAAAATGGTCAAAGGCCTGGAAACGATGCCTTATGAGGAACGGCTAAGGGAGCTGGGCATGTTTAGCCTGGAGAAGAGGAGGTTAAGGGGTGATATGATAGCCATGTTCAAATATATAAAAGGATGTCACATAGAGGAGGGAGAAAGGTTGTTTTCTGCTGCTCCAGAGAAGCGGACACGGAGCAATGGATCCAAACTACAAGAAAGAAGATTCCACCTAAACAGTAGGAAGAACTTCCTGACAGTAAGAGCTGTTTGACAGTGGAATTTGCTGCCAAGGAGTGTGGTGGAGTCTCCTTCTTTGGAGGTCTTTAAGCAGAGGCTTGACAACCATATGTCAGGAGTGCTCTGATGGTGTTTCCTGCTTGGCAGGGGGTTGGACTCGATGGCCCTTGTGGTCTCTTCCAACTCTATGATTCTATGATTCTATGATCCTTAGTTCAGACGCTTGTGTCAAGGGAAGGAGCAAAGGGGGAGCAATCGGGCAGCACGCATGGCCATTCTCAGTAAGCCACAGTAGGTCAGATATTCTGGCTCATGGCGACATGAGACCACTGTGTGTTCTTTCTTTTGCCCATTGTGTGCCGCGGCTCCAGCTGTCTCAGAGGATGTATTTGAAGGCAGAAAACATTTAGTCCAAGTTGTGAAGAAAGTTAAAACATTGACCTCCTCTTGTCAGAATGGAGCAGTGATGGAACAAGATAAAAATACGTCTTGGATTTTTGAAATGGTTGCTATCAACTCAAGTCCCTGGTTTGGCATAGCCTTGCCGCAGTGCTGTGAGTTCTGGTAACATCACATCTTGATGATTGCATTGTGCTGTCTGTGGGGCTTCCCTTGAAGGCAGTCCAGAAACTGCAGCTAATTCATGTAAAACCCATTCTGCAGGATCTGCACTGAGCCCAATTCAAGATGTTTTCATTAATTAAGCTGGGGCCAGGTACCTCTCAGAGCTTCTCTCCCTTTACTGACTCGTTTATGCCCTAAATTTGGCACGGGTGGCCCTTCATGCTTTCCCGTTGGCATGTGTGGCACTCCACTGTGGCACAGTGCCACACTGTCGTGGCACCCTGGCTGTGGAACTCACTCTCCCTGAAGGTGCAGGTGGGTTACAAAGTTATTACGCTTCTGATGTCTAGTCAGAACCAAGTTATCTCTGATAAGAACGTAAGAAGAACCTGATGGATCAGGCCGGTGACCCATCTAGTCCAGGGTCCTGTTCTCACAGGGGCCAAATGGATGCCTGTGGGAAGCCCACAAACAAGACTTTATCACAACAGGTAATAGTTGTGCTGAAGAGCCTGGTAGGTAAGCAGCTCTCTTTTCTTCAGCAGCAACCAGTTAGACCACTGCCATTTATCGTTTAAAATAAAATTAAAACCTTTTTTAAAAGAAAAGAACACATGCCTGTCCTTGAGCTTCCCAAGTAAAAGGAGTACACGGAGAGCAATTTCATGGGTGAAAAAGCTTTACTGCTCATTATCTCTCCTCCTGTTATTGTGGGTATATCAGCAACAAAGCAGCGTAATTGAAGTCAATCAAGGGTAAAAGAAGTCTTCTTTACAGTATTGCCAAACTGGGCTTGTTTTCAGGCCTTTGTCAGAAACAATGTCAGTCCGTCACCTTTAGGGTTATTGATTACAAGAGTGTCTTTCGGCATCTGCACGCTAATTCTGCCCTTTCCATGTTTGTGGAATGTGCCTCCAAAAGTTCAAGGGAATTAGAAGAGCTTTGCTAAAGAGCTATGGATCTTATTTCTCCGAGGGAAGCCAATCCTATGCATGGAAGTTGAGCAAGAGGTTCTCCTATACCAGGTCAGCTGCATTTTCTTCAGTGCTTTATCAATACTGCTTTATCCATACTACTATGACAGGGGTGCAGAATTTGCAGCCTATGGGTCAAGTGCGGCCTTCAGGACACACCTCAAGTCATGCCCCTTAATGCATTTGGCCTGTAAACCAGAGAATTCCCACACCTGGTCTGAGATTAAAAACCTAGGTTCACACCAGGAGCCCCAGGGTGTTGGATCCCACAATATAACAATCAGTGACTGATACCCTCATATTCCATAAGGCCTTCTAAGCATTATTGCCTTGCCAAGTATTGGTTCATAAATTGTACTAATCCACATTTAGTTCTAGAGGCTCTGTCTAGGTGTAATTGCTTATAGCTACTGACTGTTGGGATTTGTCACCTACCCTTTCAAAAGTCATCCACACCTGTGACCATCACTGCATCTTTCAGCAGGAAACTCTGCAAGTAAATCATGCTTTCCTATGTCTGACTGAAAGCTACTGTCCATCAGTTTCACTGAAAATTGAAACTGCACAGATTTTAACAAGTCTTCCCCAGTACTGCTGCCCCAATCCAATTTGGAGGGATGTGGTTGGCTTTCAGCTGAAACCCAGTATTGGGTTCTTGCACACTGCCAGGTCTCGGTTGAGGACAACCGTCTGCGGAGACCCAAGATGCAGGAGGTGTAGGGGGCAACCCATAGTCAGGAGAACCAGCAAGGGCAAACCAGAAGGCAAGACTGAAGAGCAGCCCCTTAGTTTGCACCCTCCAAACACCCCTCACAGGAACATGGGAAGCTGCCTGATATGGACTGTCCGTCCAGCTTCATATTGTCTACACTGATTACACTGACAGCCCTAGCTGGAGATGATGGTGAATGAATCCAGAACCTTCTGCCAGAGGCGGAGCTAGCTGCTCCAGTCCCCGGAGCGCCACACACGCTGTGCACCCGGGGGGCAGGGGGAGCCACCTGCAGGGGCAGGGCGAGCATCCCAGAGGGCGGGACAGTAATGTCACACACACCCAGGGATGACACCTGGGGCAGGCCGCACCCACTGCACCCCCTTCCTCTGCCGGGGGGGTGAAGGACAAAGATGCTTTAAAATAAATAATAATGAAATAATAAAATAACTGTAAGCTTTTCTATACAAAAGCTATGTTGCTATGTTCTAGCAAAGCAAAAAGCAAAAATATGTTTGTGTTAGGAAACAAAATCCTCCCTGCTAGGCTTTCTATGGAAAAGTTCAAATACCCCAATGTCAACAAAGTAAACAATGTCTAATAAGCCAGCACAGGGACCAGGTGACCCTGACAGGTAATCATTATAACTTACTCAAGAACAAATTTTGAGAAATCAAGGATGAAGTGAGCAAGTTGATTGAGATGGAGAACAATGACACCAGCAGTTATCAGGAAAGTAGTGGCCTGGGCTGGATACGCAGGTCAAAGATTACTATGTCCAAGGTTTTGTTATGAAACTGTTGACTTTTACAAATGTGTAGTGTATTTTTCCTTTTACGGTATGGATTATAGACACAGAGAGCACAGTCTGTATAGATAACAATTTTACTGTGTTGTACAGGGAAATCTTTTCCTAAATACCTGTGGTCTTCTGTCAAAGTCATTCCTAGCTGCAAATCACTGCAGGAAAGCAAATTGTATTTAGCAATAAAGTAAAATAAGAGCTGGTGAAATTTGGCAGAAAACCCAACCTTCTGGAAGCCTAAAAACTGAAAAATTTACAGAACTCTAAGAAAACATGGATCTGTTCAAAATTATAGTTTGTGTAATTAAGTGGGCCACAGATACAGTCCTTATTTTGGGGGGTATTTGATTCTTCTCTCAACTTGTTTCTACCTGCAGCAGACCAAAATGTGATACACACTCTCAGCTTAGAGCTGAAAATTTAAGCAAATGAGAGGTATGGTTTGGTAAAAGACATGGTTATTTTTTGTTCACAGATATTTCATCATATTTAATTACATCTCACTTCTTTGGTGTGTGGTGCTATTTTGTTTTGTTTTTAATTTTTTTATTCTGCCTAAAGCTGGAAGTGGCCTAGGTATCTCTGGGGCACTGAAACCAAGTGTTCCTGATCATTGTTCTTCCTGGCCAGGGCTGGGAGCAGCACACAGGCACTCAAAGGCTTGGCCAGTATTCTCTGTAAAACGGACTGCACACACACACACACACCGAGAGAGGGAGAGGGGGGGAGAGGGAGAGAGAGAGCAAGCATGCCCCAGAACCTTTTGCAATTTGCAGTGCTTCTGAAATGCAGAAAATTTGAAAAGCACTATAGATGGTAGAGTCTACAACAAAATAAGCACTCCAGCATAAGTGTGCTATGAGATCGAATTCTTTTTATTGCTAAAAGAGATGTAGCATAAAATAAATACCTAAATACCGTATTTTTCACTCTATAAGACACACTTTCCCCCTCCTAAAAAGTAAGGGGAAATGTGTGTGCGTCCTATGGAGCGAGTGCAGGCGGGAGGCTCTGCTCAACACTCCCTTTAAAGAGCCTCCTCGGGGAAAAGCTCCACGCGCTCTTTAAAGGGAGTGCGGCTTTTGGGGGAGCCTTCCTCCCGCTGCCCGGAAGAGGCTTCGCGTGACTATCCCAGAAGCCAGAACAGCAAGAGGCTATCCCAGAAGCCAGATCCCTCTTGCTATTCAGGCTTCTGGGATTCAGAATATTTTTTTTCTTGTTTTCCTCCTCCAAAAACTAGATGCGTCTTATGGTCTGGTGCGTCTTATAGAGCGAAAAATATGATATAGCAGTTTTATGCTTTTCATTTATTCCTCCTATTTATAGTTAGGGTTAACTATGTTGTAAGCATCCCAGGGTAGGATACAGAAGCATTCAGTTAAAAAGAAAAAATCAAACAGAATATGCATTTGTTGTTGTTTACTTGGTTAGTTGTGTCTGACTCTTCGTGACCCCCATGGACCAGAGCACGGGGTCATGAAGAAAATACGCATAAGAAAAGATAAAAACCATCAAATTTGATAATAAATATACACAACGCTCTATGCTACTGTTAAAAAAACAGCCAGTCACAGGACTGGGGCCATTCCTTAGCCACATTCCTAATGCGTCTGGCATGGTTTGACTTTGATATCTCCGCCAGATAGTGGGTATTTCTTCACACTCAAGTGTCGCAGAAGAGTAATACTGCCTCTACTTCACCCTCAGCGATGGGCTTTCGGTGTCTGTAACACTTTCTGGGTCATTTACAAATTTTTCGTTTGAAGTGTTTATTTCACTCATTTTCCTAAAATACTTTTCACCCAGAACCAGCGGTCCACTTAAGAGCTGTGAAGCTGCAGCAATAAACCCCACGTAGATAGAAATTCCAACATGTTGTTCTGTTGGAATGGGAGGCACTCCCCAAACCCCAGGAAGCTGAATTCCTTTGTTTGTTAATATAGAATGCAGATTCCACAAAATGGAAATAAGTACATATGTACCTGCTGCCACGTCCATCATTGCTCCAATGGAAAAGAAGGTAGCAATGAAATCATCGTGTTTTCCAGGCGCAAAGATGTTACATAGTGCAAAGGCAATACAAAAAAACGGTCACCGCATTGGCAATTGAGGCCAATGGCATCAAGTCCTGGGCAAAGATGATTTCAGAGAGTAGGGATTCCTCATCGTTTAATGGTATGCATATAATGCTGATTTTCTTCATTGTAATTCTACGCATAGAACAGGCACCCCAGATCCCAGTCCCTACAATGCCAGGTTTGTTGCTGCCCATGATGTTCTCAACCTGCCACTCTCTCCATTCAAGGTTGGCAGATGTGGAGCAGATGCTCAAAATGCAGCCCATAAGAGCCAGGACAAAGGCACCCAGTTGCAAGCAGGATACCCTGCACAACAGCCACACTGAAAAGGAGCCATAATGCGCCTGGGGTGGAACTTTAGCTTTGGTACTGGGAAGGCTGGCGATAGAAGGCATGCTGGAGAAAAACACAGGCAAAAGATAACCGTTAGATACTTAGGCACAGTATCATATGGACATCTCCTAAAGTTTGAGCAAACAGTGATGTGCAGCTAAAACAATGCCATCATTCTAGGGCAAATTCTGCATTTCCCACCTTGAGACATAGGAATGGAAAAGTCTGCTGTACCTGCAATCATAAGTGCCAGGAATCAGACTTCCCCAGGGGTGAAGAAATTGCACAACCACACGACCCCTTATGTTCTTATGGACCCCCTCCATGCCAATAATTGGGCTCTTGTCTAGTCCACTCCTCCTCTGCATTCCTATGCTCCCCTCCCTTCTCTCTCCATTGGTAAAATGTCAGGCATGATCCCACCAAAGTTAAGCATTCTACCCTTGAAAGAAAGTTTGGTGCGACAGACCAATACAGCTACTGTTCAGGAAAGAATCCTTTCTGGCTTTAGTCCTCATATATTCTCTCTCTCTCTCTCTCTCTCTCTCTCTCTCTCTCTCTCTCTCTCTCTCTCTCTCTCTCACACACACACACACACACACACACACAATGTGAAAAGCCTACCAAGTGGCTCTCAGACAGGACAAAAGGAAATAAAAGTCAATTTGTTCTCATCTGGGAAAACACTGCTATGTTGGTGGGGAATTGAGGAGTGCTGCATATATGCACCTACATGAAATCAGTTCTTCAACTAGTCTCTGGTCTGCAAGGGCTTTTTCCAGGGCTTTCTCTTCGTGTGTCTGACCTAAGAGAAGACCTTGAAGCTGGTCTGAGCACTGCAGCAACTGGCCCTTGGAGTTCTGAGGCAGTTAGAATGCAGCTTGCTTTGAACGCTCAGAACAACACAAATCATAACTCCAGGGTCCTGGTCATTTGGAACATTTGGCAACTGCTTGGAGGCAGTATGCTTTTGAATACCAGTATGACTCTGGCACTTTTAAAAGACACTTTTTTGTTAGATGTAAGCTTATGCAAAGATTGGGTACAAAATGTGGAAATAAACACTGAGCGAACAAGATTTGAATAGACAAATAAACAAATATTTAGTTGTTTCCATGGGTTTGAACACCACTTTGAATTACAGCAACTTGATTCAGTAGTACTGGTGAATCAGACTAAGGATCCATCTAGTCCAGGGGATCTTTGAGTCAGAGGTTTCCCAGCTTCTTGGTTGCTTTCCTGGTCACCCAAATATCAATTCTCCCTACTGTTGCTGGTCCCCAGGGTAGACTCTTTTGAGATTCGCTGATTTTCATGTGCTAGGGACTCATCATTTTGTTTGTAGATTTATAAAAGTCTTCTACAAAGATTTTTTCTGCAACTGCTCGTGGGGATTCCTTCCCTTATAAAACGTGGGACTGAAATATCCTGCATTCCACAGCAGATTCCCAATTTGAACCCCCGAATGCAGCGGTAGAGCATATGCCAGCGCTGCCCAGGGTGGATGCGCTCCCGAGGGGGGCGGGGCACGGAGGGTGCCCTCCCAGGTGCGGGATAGCCACTCAGGTGCACGGAGTGGTGTGGCACCTTGCAGCCAGGGGCGGAGTGAGCCGTCGATGGCGGACATTTGGCGCGCCGCCCACCTGCGACTCCCAAGCCTTCCCCAAGGTGTTAAAATGAAGGGGGAAGGTGGAATGCCACTGGCAAAGAGGTGCAGCTCCCCCCTTCCCCCAACCCCTCAGGGTAGGCTTGGGAGTTACGGGCGGGCGACGTGCCGAATGTCACCCCTCTCAGCGAAGACACCAGGGGCAATCCGCCCCCACCGCCCCCCTTCCTCCGCCCCTGCCTTCTGCATGCAAAGTTAAGTGCTCCATCACTGAGTGATGGTCCTTCCCTTAAAAATGATAAGATCCTCCAGTCCTTGTAGTTCTGAAGAAACTGCCAATTTGATTAGGAAATGAGGAAGCTGCCTTATGCAGAATCCAGCCCTTTATCCATCTAGCTCAGTATTGCCTGCACTGATTGGCAGCTCTCTAGGGATTTAGACAAGGGACATTCCCAGCCCCCCAGCCCCCGGACATGCTGGAGATTGAACCTCTGGCATGCAAAACAAGTCCTCTTCCAGTGAGCTGAGGCTCTTCCTCTGATGAGAGAAGTACAGAATGCTGGAATAACTGTCTTATACCAAGTCAGACCATTGGTTCATTGAACCATTGTCTACACTGAATGGCAGCTCTCCAGGGTTTCAGCCAGGAAGTCTTTCTCAGCCCTCTCGGAGATGTCATGGGGAACGGACGGAGCTTGGGACTGCGCTGCAGGCACAGAAACCTCCCTCAAAACAAAAAAAATTTTTTCCTTCCAGTAGCACCTTAAAGACCAACTAAGTTAGTTCTTGGTATGAGCTTTCGTGTGCATGCACACTTCTTCAGATACACTGAAGAAGTGTATCTGAAGAAGTGTGCATGCACACGAAAGCTCATACCAAGAACTAACTTAGTTGGTCTTTAAGGTGCTACTGGAAGGAAAAAAATTTTTTTGTTTTGACTATGGCAGACCAACACGGCTACCTATCTGTAACAGAAACCTCCCTGCCACTGAGCTTGGGCTCTTCCCTCCAGCCTGCCCTTTTACAAAACAGACTCTCAAAGTACACATTTCAATCACAACATTGATGTATAAATTGGAAACAAAGATTCACTGGGGGGTGCATTTGCCATTAGAAGCCAGGGCCTGTAATTTGAAAAAAAACTGACCTTTGGATATAAACATGAGTGTTTCCCGAATATTTATAAAGTGGCACCAGTATTTCTAAACACACACACACACACCATTTAAGGACCTGGTAAAGAAATGCTGTCAGAAGGAAAAGGATGTTTGCAAATTACTGTAATTTCCTGAGATTATAGAGGAAGTTCATCCACTGAAGTCTTAAAAGGTATTGCTTTGGAGAGAAGTAAACATGTTTTGAACGATCAGGTTCGATGTTAGATGCCCAGAAAAGCTGGCAGTGTCTTTGTGCATGTACTTATGTTTTTAAACGGGAACAGGTGTCAGGACTGTGAAAAGGGGGGGGCACACAATATTAGGCTGTCATTTTTCTGCAGATAAATTGTTATGGTGTGATTGGATTTGGATTAACCACAGGCTGCACTTGATGGAATGCAGCAATGCAAAAACAAAAGGAAACCTGGTAACTTTTGTCTGTTCAAGTTTCCAAGGCTGCAAAATAGGTCTTTGGGATTTTGAAATCACAGTTTACAAGACCCTTCTCCAAAGCATTGAACCTCTCAAAGTTTCCTGCTAATTTTAGCTTCCTCTTTGTAGGATTCCGTTCTTGGGTGCCTTCTGTACAGAGCCCTGGAGATGGGGAGGGACTCAGCAGAGGCGGACAGCAGCACTTGGTCAGTGCCTCAAATGGCCTTTCCACGACTGTGGCAAACCGCGTGTTATGGGATCAGTGGAGGTGGTAGATTATCTATTTCTGACACAAGATTTGTATAGCACTTAATCAAAAAAACCTCCAAGTGGTTTACAGAAAACTGTATTTTAAAACTCATTTAAAAATACTGATTAAAAACTGTTGTTAAAAACAAGTTGACATAGAATCCCAAAAAATCAGCCAGCATTCTTGTTCTTCTGACAGCACTGAGGCATTCAGCATTGAGCATGAGAGATGTAACCGTATGTTGTAGAGCCAGCAGGGTGAGGTGGTCAGTGTGTCAGACTAGGACCTGGGAGAGCAGGGTTCAAATTCCCACTTGGCCGTGAAGCTCACTGGGTGGCCTTGGGCCAGTCACTGCCTCTCAGCCTAGCCTACTTCACAGGATTGTTGGGAAGATAAAATGAGGAGGTGGAGAACTATGGAAGCCACCTAGAACTCTCTGGGAGAAAGGTGGGATATAAACTCAATCAATTTTTGGCAGATTTAAATCTGTTTGCTTAACTAGACTAGCTCCAGTATTTGGGATGGGGGAAGATGCTCAGAAAAGGTTATCTCCTGTCTCAGTTGGCCTTGATTGTTTTATCTCAGGGGTCAGCAAACTTTCAGCAGGGGGCCGATCCACTGTCCCTCAGACCTTGGGGGGGGGGCAGACTGTATTTTTAGGGGGGAAATGAACGAATTCCTATGCCCCACAAATAACCCAGAGATGCATTTTAAATAAAAGGACACATTCTACTCATGTAAAAACACCCTGATTCCCGGACCGTCCGCAGGCCGCATTGAGAAGGTGATTGGTCCGGATCCAACCCTGGGCCTTAGTTTGCCTACCCATGCTTTATCTTGTGGTGGCTGTTTAGCACAGGCGCTGTTATCACACCCTTGCCAAAGGTTGCGGCATCCTGACATCCGTCATGTTGCACAAGAGCCTTCACCAGCCTGGAGCCCTCCAGCTGTTTTGGACTACAGACTCCCATGAGCCCTGCTAGAATAGTCCTGCTGACGGGGGCTGGTGGGGGGTGCAGTCAGGTACCAAAGGCAGCTGGGGAGCGACAATATCTGTTTACATGATCCAGATGGGTTTCTAGGGTCTTCTGGATTTGGTTTGACATGTCCCATGACTCTAGCCCTGTTATCCAGTGATGGGGAACCTGAGGGACTCCAAATGATGCTCAGTGCTATCTCCCATCATCTCTGATACCCTTGGACATGCAGGCTAGGGCTGTTGGAGCTGAGAATCCAGCAATATCTGCAGGTGCACAGATTCTCGGTCCCTACCGCAATCCAAGCCAATGAACAAAACAGAAGTCCTTTTTAAACCCTCTGCTTTGTATGTTAGGAAAGTCAAGAGACAAGGCTGAGATTTTGGGGTTAGACCTGGAGGGCTGGCTAGAATTCAATTGTTTGCAGCTACTTTGGTGTCTTTCATTCATGCAGAACAAAGTTCTTCCTGGGGGACCCTTTTACCTGCCTGATTTATTTTTAAAAGGGAGATTTATGAGGAGCCATCACCTTATCAATGTCTTTGCCCCAGGATTTTCTCTTTATTGGTAGAATTATGCTCACCCTTGGATTTCAGGCATTCTCAAAGCAAGGGTTTCATAAGACTGCAAATATAAGATGCTGCCCTTCCCTTTCAGAACCCCTGGGAATAATTGTAGCAGCTGCATACAGTGGTACCTCGGTCTACGAACAGCCTAGTTCACGAACTATTTGGAACACGAACACTTCAAAACTGGAAGAAGGTGTTCTGGTTAGCGAACTTTTTTTGGAATCCGAACGTACTCCGTTCGGGGGTGCACTTCCATTTTGAGTGCCACACTTCCGTTGCCCGGCAGCGGAAAAGGGGGTCATCACGGCGTTTCCCGCAGCCGCAAGGGAGGGAAGCTGCCCGCCAGCTGGATTGCAGGAGTACAACTCCCCCCCCCCCGTGCCGGACTGGCGACACCTGGAAGTGGAGAAGGGGGACGTTCTCCCAGCTCTGCTGCGGTTTTCTCCCCCCGCTGCCGCCTCCAAGCGAGCTCCGCCCTTGCCTACTTTCCCCCCTTCACCCAGGGATGGTGTGCAGAGGGGTGTGTTGGGGGGAGGAGAAAGGCAGAGAGAGAGAGACCTCCGCATGCACGGAACTAGCGTGGTGGCACATTTTTAGTGCCTCCAAAGCTTTCCAAGAAAGTGCTCCTCCGCCACCGCCCTCCACCCCTGCTCCACTTTCCCTCCCTGCCGTGCATCTCTTGCTACCGTCGCTCTTACAACCACTTGCGGATCTATTCCAATCCTTTCCATTCTGTTTCCATTTTCCATTACTTTCTATGGGAAAACACACCTTGGTTTAAGAACACTTTGGTTTAAGAACGGACTTCCGGAACGGATTAAGTTTGTAAACCAAGGTACCACTGTATTGATATTTTAAGCATTGTGCCCCCTCCCCCCCCCTCACTCCCAAGTATCTGCTGGTGAAGAGGGAGCAGAGGAGGGCCAGGCAAGAAAGAAATGTGAGGGTGCTTTATTTCTTTATTGGTCAATAGAACTTCTGGACCACCTTTCAGCCAAATGGGTCATTTTATGTAATACAAACAGACAGAGCCAGAATGAAATTTGATTGTTCCTTTGATATTGGCATGCCACTTTTCCAACAACCGAGTTGAGCTCAAAGCACCTCATGAGAATAGTAAAGGATTGACAAATAAATAAACCCTTCCTAATACAGAACACACACACATACAAAATAAGGATATAACAAGGATCAAAAGAATCAAAGCAATAATAGTACAATAAATACAACAAATGAATCAAAACAGTGGCCCTCTAGATGTCTGTGGGGAACCAGCAAGCAGGACCCAAGCACAAGAGCCCCCCCCCCCGCCGCCCCCCCCCCCCCGTGGCTTCCAGCAACTGGCATTCAAAGCAGGGCTGCCTCCCACTGTGGAGGTTGAGCATAGCTGTTGTGGCCGGGGGCCATCGGCAGCCCTCTCCTCCATTAATTTGTCTTATTATCTTTTAAAGGCATCCAAATTGGTGGCCATCCCTGCCATCTGGGGGAGTAAGTGCCATAGTTTAGCCACATGCTGTGTGAAGAAGTACTTTATTTTATCTGTCCTGAATCTTCAAACATTCAACTTCATTGTATGTCCATGAGTTCCAGTGTTGAGAGAGAAAGAGAAAAGCTTATCCACTTCTCCCTTGCCATGCATAACTTCATAAATTGTGATTAATCTGAATAAATGGGGTGCATTCTGATGTTTAATTATGGTCTGCCATCTTGATCCCACATGGTGCTTGGAGTCTAAAGGTAAATGGAGATCTCAACCTCCCCCTCGGGAAGCCTCATGCAGAGTTGGCCAACAATATCTTCAGAGGCATCCCAACTGGTGCAGGTTGGGCTTGTCATACCAAATTTGGCAATGTCCTCCCAATTGGGGTTACAATATCTTCAGAGGGATCCTAATCGGTACAGTTTGGATCTGTCACACCAAAAAATGGTTACACCACAGCAATGTTTTGGTCTGCCATTTTGATTCAAAATGGCGGCTGGTTGCCCTAAGTCAGTGAAAACTGCTTATCCCACCTCGAGAATCTTAACACATGGAGAAGAAAAGGACAAATCATTTTCCAAAATATATAGTAGATAAGGGTGACTAATATATACAGATAGAAATTGCTGTTTTTCTGGACACAGAAATGTGTTGTGTTTGGAACAGAGCACACCTGCTTGTGAGGCATGTTCCCAGTGGTCTGTGGTGGGGGTTTTGTGTTACTGAATTAAAAGGCTGCACTGGTCTAGGTTTGTGATTTGTTTTGTTTTACATGGTGGACTGCTGCACTGTTGAAAGAAAGCATTCTTTCCAGTTCTTAGGTCACTGAGGATCACAAGACCCTTGTCCTCCTTTCAAGCACTTGAAAAAGAGATGGATGTTAATTAAGATATGTCAATGAGAGGAGGAGGAGGAGGAGGAGAAAAAGGTTGAGAGAAAACGTAATTTATGTCTTTAATTTTCCAAATGTTTCTCTTCTCCGTCTTGCGCCACTTAACTTAGGAGTAGTAGTCTTTAATTAGGTACAGTGGCAGCTATAGAGGGTGATTCAGTTTGCATGCCAGGGGTGTAATATATCAAGTTATATCCCCACAAGTCCTGTAAAATAAGCATGGGAGCAATTTTATAATTATGCTGTGGGTGGGTGGCCCAGATTAATTCTGAAAATGAAAAAGAAGATGGGGGAAGGGGAGCAGTCTGTTATTTCAGATATCAGTATTTTGATGGAAATGTGGACCAGAATCCTTTCCCCACAAAAAAACCCTTAGGATGATGATATAGCATGACAAAACATCAATCTGGGACATTTTGGTGAAGAAAACCTATGGACTTGAGGAAATTCCACAAAAACGGGGAGAAATAAGACTTTCCCCCACATCAAGAAACCATTGGGTGGTGCCCAACCAACTTTTACTCAGGTGCAAGCCCATTCAAATCCATGGACCTCTATTAACCATGCCCATGGGTCAACTCTGAGTGTGACTAACACTGAATACAACTCCATGGGTTTTCCTCCGCCACCACCCTATAGTTATATCCTGCTTTTTAACTGGAGTCCTCAAAGCAGCTAAGAACATTTATAAATGCAACAACTAAATGCTACACAGTAGACCCACCAAAACCAATCAGCCTAATTTCACAATTTTGAGTGCAGTGGGGTTCATTATTCCTTCATCCTAAAAGAAAACTCAGGGAATCGAATGGACTCTAATATGCCCATTAATTTCAGTGGTTTTACTCTGAGTAGTACTAACATTGGGATTTATCCACAGTGGGCCATTTAAAGAAGAGCCAAATGGTAAGTGCTCTGAAGGTTTCTGCCTCTCTCCAATAAGCAACCACATTCTCCACCTGAGAATGGGGAGCTGCAATTTTCTCCTCCTTCTTGAGTTTTCTGTACAAGCAGCACATGCACAAGATCCTAATACATGATTAGAAATCACCATTCAGGTAAGATACAGGAGCCAAAAAGATGCTCATGGATTTTAAAAATCCTTCTTCCCTTACATGAGAACAAATTTACAGTTGATTTAATGCCACCCAGATTTTCACTTGCTGCTTGCATTCTGTATTTCATTAATGCCATAGATTTTCTGCACACAGGCGGGTAGGTGACATGGAACTGGAACGGGATCAGTTGACAAGCTGAACTACTTGTTCTCCTCAGTGTCTTGGGAGCTGCATTTCTGTTGCCTTCCCAGCTGACACAGGGGATGACCATGAGAGGGGCAGCAGTAGGGACGCAGTGCCCAGTAAGACTTTTCACACACAGCTCTTTTGGGTTAGCTTCAGGTGTGTGAGGCAGGTGAGCAGGGAATGAATGCCTGGCTGATGGAGCAACAAGGTGGGAGGTCTTCAGAACTGTGTTTTGATTTTATTGTTTTTTATGGATATGATTCACAAATCGCTTGGCAAGAAACTAGA
Source organism: Podarcis filfolensis (assembly GCF_964270895.1). NCBI lineage: Eukaryota > Metazoa > Chordata > Lepidosauria > Squamata > Lacertidae > Podarcis > Podarcis filfolensis. The sequence continues at coordinate 2,612,738 of NC_139616.1, forward strand.
CTTCTAAAAACTGGGGCATAGAAGACTCACTCAGTCTCATTGCATCCTCTTTGATGTCTGGAACCCGGATGACCCATTTTTCTGGACTGAACCCGCTACCTGTCAGTTTGGAGCTCCCTGTATTCAAATGCCAGCAGCCTCTAGGTGAATGAAGAAAGCAGCCTTCCTGCCCACACCTGTAAGTTCGCCAAGCCAACAATTCATTGGCCGAGTGTGGAAGTTATTCCGCTAAACAAGACATAAGAAACTGCACCTGTCTTTGAGACAAAGGCTTGAATTCCACTGAGGCCTCTTTTTCTGTTGAGGTGTTGCATTCACTGTTTGTTAACAGAACATTTTTTAGTATTTCCTGTAAAATTACATACCTGGTGCTTTGACGGCTTAGTCTTTTGTATGCGTCACTGAAATCAGAGCGGGGGAAACCCTTTGAGGACACCACTGTTCATCATCAGGTGCAAAATTGAGAAGTATCAGTCAAATCTTTTCAAATTGAGGGGTGATGACCAAAAAAATTAAAGAATTGGCATTGCCTCACATTGGAGGGGAGATGGCAGTCCCAAGTTAGGAAGGAGTTGTCAACCTTTTTTAGGGGGTGGGGGTTGACTAATAATCTGTTATTGAACCAATTACTAGACTGCTGAAATTTAAATACAGTTGCACTTTAACTAAAGTTGAAATATAAGTGACTTTTTGAGAGATGAAGGAAGCTGCCCCAGGTAGGGCTGGGAAGGTCCCCTGCCCAAGACCCTGGAGAGCCACTGCCAGTCAGAGTAGACAATACTGAGCCAGATATACTAATAGCTTCCTGTGCTATCCTATGTATGTTCTCAAATGTGAGTCAGCTGCTTTTGAAATGCCCTCCAGTTTCAAAAACAAGTTGACTTTATGAAGTTCCTTTCAGCTGCCCCAGGCCACTGGTCCAGTGAGCTCAGTACTGTTTGCTCTGACTGACGGCAGCTTGGCAAGGGCTCAGGCAGAGAAGGGTCTCTCCCCCCCCCCCAGCCTCCTGTGATCCTTGTCACTGGAGGTATCTGGGGTTGAACCTAGGGGTCTTGTGCATTCAAAGTATGGGCTCTACCACTGAGCTGTGTCCTCTGAGCATTTGTCCTCTGTCATAGGCATCTGCTATTCTGAAAAAGGGAATCTGGAAGCCTGATGGGTGTAGAGCCTATTATGCATGTTGGCTATCTCCCTGCCCAAGAATGAGCCTATGCCCAAATAAATTTGTTAGTGTTAAAGATGCCCCAAGAATCTTTTGGGGTTTTTTATTGCAGGAGAGTTGATATAATTAGAAAAAGACTCAAGGGTGCTTCTCCAGCGTGCGGCCAGGAAAGCCACACATGGCAACGAAAGACGGATTGTGAGCATTCCGTGGCTCCCCTTCCCACCTGTGAGTATAGCTGTTTCATAGAATCACAGAACTGTAGAGTTCTAGTCCATCTAGTCCAACCTCCTACAATGCAGGAATCACAGCTAAATTTACAAATTTTTTTTCCACTTTGCAGACAGTTATTGCCTTCCAAAGCAATTTCAGGTAAGGGATGGCTGCTTACAGATTTATCTGGCGCACACACACACACACACACACACACACACACACACACACACACACACACCAGGGAAGTGTGTGTCTGTAGGAAATCAAATTGTAGCCAGGAATGTTGCAGAATTATGCTTGCAGAATTTCATTGACTAATAAGAAATAAGAAAGACTGTAATAAGAGTTGCTGCTGGAATGCTTTTGTGACCGCAATACAAACAGATGCATTTTCCTTTTTTAGGAGCTTCATACTTATTTTTCCTACGGGTTGGTCCCGCATTTGTTTCTGAGGAATGAAAGGGTTATGTGCAGTGTAAATTAGACAGGCCTAATAAAGACCCACATCAAGCAGATAACCATTGACAGCATTTATTATCCAATCTGCTGGAAATGTTTTTAGCGCCCATCGTCTGTCTTGCTTTGATAAGGAGTGACATTCTTGCGCGCTCTCTCTCTCTCTCTGTCTCCCCCTTGCAGGACCTGTTGTTTAGCGTCTGTGCTCTCAATATCATCTCCACTATTGTCTGTGCTCTGGCCACTGCGATGTGCTGCATGCAGATGGTCTCCTCTGACATTCTGCAAATGGTAAGTGAATTCCAGCATGAGAATGTGCAGTTATGTGTCTATCTCTTCCCCCTTACCTTGGTGTATCCATGCAATATTGAAGGGGCTCACCAAGGGGCAAGTCCAGATTCTCTTTTCAGGGGCTTTGTGTTGTTTGTTTGTTTGTTTGTTTGTTTGTTTGTTTGTTTGTTTACCACTGTGTCATAAAAAACACCAAAGTTAATAGCAATAAAACTATAATGGAAACCATATAAAATAAGTTAAAAACAGGCATCAATTTACCATCATGGAAGGATGTATTCTTAATTGGCTGCATAGGCCTGGAGCAATGGAAAAGTTATCAGCTAGCATTTAAAAGCTGGCAGAGAAGAAACGTACTGAATCTCTATTGGCAGAGCATTCTGCGTGACTGGGCCAATGTCAAATGAGCCTGGGGAATGACCAATGATGCTCCTCCAGATGATCTCATCAGCTGAGCTGTGATTCAGCATTTGATCTCTTAGAAACTGTTGAATGCTGCTATTCTGTATTCATAGCTCCCATTTCCTCTTATGTAATCCAGCTGTCCCCAACCTGGTCCTCTCCAGATGTTCCTGGACTCACAACTTCCATCAGTCTGAGCCCTCATGGCAAATGACTCACCAGCCTCCTCATTTGGCCCATGAGGCTTTTTTGGCTATGTCGTGCCCACCAGTCATTTTGGCCTGCAGGGGTGGGGGAAGTCCAGACTGCCAACTCCAGTTCCCCAGCTAAGGTAGGATACCTTCTCCAGTCAGCCCCCAGTCTCCTCCAGTCAGCAGGGCTCATCTTAGAATAATAGATTCTAAGAATCTCCAAAGAACTGCACTGAACAAATAAATACTGTATCTGACATGGTGCCTCTCAGCTGTTGTGGGAATCCAGCTGCCATCAGCCCAGCCAGCATGGTCAATGGTTAGGGATAGTGAGAATTGTAATCCAAAGACAGCTGGAGGGCAATGTGGAAGGCGCCATATTGGCCAGCCTTGCTCTGCTCTGATACAGCTTATGTGCTGCACATCAAACAGCAACACAAGTGTGAATCAGCCAGGGGAGGAAGAAAATGTAATTGTTTGGTGATGGCTAATTTTTTGGCCCATTTATAAACTCTGTTGTTAACAAGGTAGTTTTTAAGGTCCATCCAGCTCAATAATTGATGGGAATGAGAGTAGAAATGTGTGCTAAGGAACATGCTGAGCGGTAGGGGGTGTTGCTGAGTCAAGTACAGTTGCTTTTCTTATCCATACCTTTACAGGTTTTTGCTCTGCATTTTTTCTTTTTCTTTTTGCTGCATGATAGAAAGTGCTGATAAAGGAGATCCCTCCATTTCCTCTGAAAAGGAGCTTGAGGCGTTGTGCATGTTCCAAGCAAGTGTCCTTGTGAAAAGCACTCGCAGGCGCTCAGAGCAGTTAGTGAGAGCATCCTTTTCTTTTGGAACATTCCCTCTTGTGGGAAGCAGATGTTCCAAGCATCCACTCTTCCCCTTCTCCAGTGTTGAGGAGATGAAGGGGGTGTCAGTGGAGTGGCTCTAGGTGTTTGAAGGATGGGCCAAGCAGGTCTTGCTCATGGCAGGTTTCAAGAAGAGCCCACACAGCTTGCAAGGGCAAAGGAACACTAGGGTCCTTTCATGCAAATTAAAAGCATGAAAGTCAAGTTAAAAATTAACAAGTCAGATTCATAAGAAAACACCACAGCACCCTCCCTAGAATTCTAAGATTTTGGTTTATGTTCTACCTTTTCACCAAATGATGATCCTCCTTTGCCTTAGTGGTTCACATAGTCAGTCCTAAATGCCAACCCTGCTTCCTCTGTCAGCGCCTTAGCAACACAAAACTGGCATATATCATCACAGCCATCCAATCTCTTTCCACGCTTCGTGAGTCACGACCTGCATGCTCAGTAATCCCCTCAGCATCGATTCTTTGCCCTTAAATTACGAGTTGTGCTTGTGGTATCCTGGGTCTGTCGCTTAAATGTCCTGCTGAGCTGAAGGCATGAACTGAACCAGAAATCACACCCTTTGCTAAGCTTGGCTTAAATTTGCCGTAGGATTGGAAGTGGGATTAGTTTAAATCTACTTGTCAAGCCTCAAGGAATATTACTTCTCATTTTCTTCCGAGAGCGGCCCTCACCTGAACTATATGGTAAACTTGCTCAGTGTATCTTGAGAAGTAGGAATTAACAAGAGGAGCCTGTGACAAAATACTGCTGTCACATTGCATTCTCCAACCTGGTGCCCTCCATAAGTTGCTGGACTACAACTCCCACCAGCCCCTGCCAGGAATTATGGGAGTTGTAGCCCTGCACAGTCCAGAGGGCCCCAGGTCAGGGGAAGTTTATGGTTCCTCCCTCAGTTGCAGGATATTCCCGTTGAGGGTGCTGCCCGTTCCTTCATCTCCACCTCCAGGTTTGAAGGACTGTGTTCAATGTCTGGATTACGAGAATACCGTTGACTGTAATGATGCTGGGCTGTTTATTGTGACTGTCACAGCCTCCCTCTGACTTAAAGCACTCTTGACATATTACCTCTTGTAAAAGTTCCAGCAATGGTATCCATCAGCAAATGTAAGAAGAAGTTAATGATGGTATGTGGTCACTGTATAGCTTCTGTTGTCAGCTACAGGTATAATAATAATAATTCATTGTGGGTCTCATTAGGTTCTGTTTCACTGAACAGTCTGCCTCTCAGTTTTCTAGTTTTGAATACATTCATCAACAGATCTTCTGGTAGAGATGACCATAGTTCAGTAGCAGAACACATGCTCTGTGTGTAGAAGGTCCCAAATTTACTCCCCAGCACCTCCCACTAGAGATGAAGCGTCAGGTGTTGGCAAAGGCCTCTCTCTGCCTGGGAGTCAATAGGTCCGTGTTGTGTTCAGACACAGGAATTACCTGTGCACTGTTCATTCAAAGGCAACCCACAGCCTGCACCCTACCCCAAACTCTTAGGCTCTTAGGCTCTTCCAGTGTGGGTAGTTCTTGTGTCTTCCAATACTTTGCTAACAGTACTCTTGCTGCTGTTGTAGCGTACATAAAAAACGTCCTATCTTTCCTTGACACCAATTGGCCTACCATGCCCAGGAGAAAGGCTTCTGGTTTCTTCACGAACGTGCATTTAAGCACCTTTTTCATTTCATTATAAATCATTTCCCAGAATACCTTAATCCTTGGGCACGTCCACCAAAGGTGGTAGAAAGTACCTTCAGTTTCCTTACATTTCCAGCATTTATTACTGGGCATATGATAAATTTTTGCAAGCTTGACTGGGGTCATGTACCACCTATAAATCATTTTCATGATGTTCTCTCTCAAGGCATTACATGCCGTGAACTTTATGCCGGTGGTCCATAACTGTTCCCAGTCAGCAAACATAATGTTGTGACCAATGTCTTGTGCCCATTTAATCATAGCTGATTTAACCGTCTCGTCTTGTGTATTCCATTTCAACAGCAAGCTATACATTCTTGACAAATTCTTAGTATTGGGTTCCAATAGCTCTGTTTCTAGTTTTGACTTCTCCACCTGGAAGCCAATTTTCCTGTCCTGTTTGAAAACTTCATTTATCTGATAATAATGAAGCCAATCTCTTACCTTTGACTTCAATTTCTCATAGCTCTGCAGTTTTACTTTTCCCTCCTCCTGTTCTACAATCTCCCAGTACTTTGGCCATTTGGATTCCATATTAAGTTTTTTCACTTCCTTAGCTTCCATTGGTGACAGCCACCTAGGGGTTTTGTTTTCCAACAAATCTTTATATCGAATCCAAACATTGTACAATGCTTTCCTAGCCATGTGATTCTTAAAGCCTTGATGAATTTTTACCTTGTCATACCATATATATGCATGCCAGCCAAATCTGTTGTTAAACCCTTCCAAGTCCAAAATGTCTGTGTTTTCAAGAAGCAGCCAACTTTTCAGCCAGCAAAACGCCGCTGATTCATAATACAGCTTTAAGTCCGGCAGGGCAAACCCCCCTCTTTCTTTTGCATCAGTTAATATCTTAAATTTTATTCTGGGCTTTTTGCCCTGCCAGACAAATCTAGATATATCTTTTTGCCACCTCTTGAAACAATCCATTTTGTCTAAAATCTGCAATGTTTGAAACAAAAACAACATTCTAGGCAGGACATTCATCTTAATAACAGCAATTCGGCCTAACAAGGAAAGTCTCAAATTTGACCACACTTCTAGATCTTTCTTAATTTCTGACCAGCATTTCTCATAGTTATCTTTAAATAGGTTCACATTCTTAGATGTCAAATTAATCCCTAGGTATTTCACCTTCTTTGCTACCGTCAAACCAGTTTCACTCTGAAACTTCTCCCTTTCAGCAGCTGTTAGGTTTTTATCCAATACTTTCGTTTTCTGTTTGTTCAATTTAAAACCTGCTGCTTGACCAAATACTTGTATTAGTTCTAACACTCTTTTCGTACTAGTGTCTGGCTCTTGTAATGTTAAAACCAAGTCATCTGCAAATGCTCTCAGTTTATACTGTTTTGCTCCGACCTGAATCCCTTTAACCAGCTGGTCCTCTCTAATCATGTTTAGTAAAATCTCCAGGACAGATATAAAAAGTAGTGGGGATATTGGGCATCCCTGTCGTGTCCCTTTTTCAATAGCAAATTCTTCTGTAACCACATTATTTACAATCAGTTTTGCTTTTTGTTCGGAATAAATTGCACTTATACCATTTTCAAAACCTTGGCCTACCCCCATCCCTTGGAGATTCTTTTTCATAAAACTCCAAGAAATATTGTCAAAGGCTTTCTCCGCATCCACAAATATTAATACTGCCTTAGTATTAATATTAACTTCCAGTAACTCCATAATGTCTATTATATTTCTCACATTGTCTGACAAATGTCTTCCTGGAAGAAAGCCCGCTTGGTCTTTATGAATCTCCCCCACCAAAACTCTTTTCAATCTTTTTGCCAAAATGTCTGCAAAAATTTTATAATCCACATTAAGTAATGATATAGGGCGGTAGTTCTTGACCTGGTTCTTCTCAGTCTCTGTCTTTGGTATAAGTGTGATATAAGCTTCTTTCCACGATTCAGGTGCCTTCTTCCCCTCCAAAATTTCGTTACAGACCTCCTTCAACGGTTGCATAAGCCATTCTTTCAAAGCTTTGTAGTATCTGGAGGTCAGTCCGTCAGGTCCTGGAGATTTCCCCAATTGCATATTTTGAATGGCTCCCTCAATTTCTTGATCAGTTATCTTCTGGTTCAAAATCATTCTGCTTTGTTCAGAAATTTTTTGTAATCCATATTTTTTAAGAAATTCTTCAATTTCTTTTTCGTTCGCCGGCCCTTGTGCATAGAGTCTCCTGAAATAGCTCTGAAAACAGTTTCTAATCTCGTTTGGTTTATAGATGTTCTTTCCCTCCACTTCTAAATTGGTAACCGTATTCTGTTTTTGTCTCTTCTTCAGTTGCCATGCCAAAAGTTTCCCACATTTATCTGCCGATTCAAATGTCTTTTGTCTCATTTGTTTTATTTTCCATTCTATCTCTTGATTCATCAGTTCCATATATTGTCTTTGGTGAAACTTAATTTCTCTCAAAATTTCATGAGATTTTGGTTTAGATCTCAATCTTTTTTCTCCTTCTTTTATCTTTTCCATGATCTTATCCTTTCTCTCATTCTGTCTCTTCCTTTTTATGGCATTCTGTTGTATTAAGAATCCTCTCATGACAGCTTTACTTGCGTCCCAAACTATTCTTTTTTCCACTTCTGTTCTCAGATTTATCTCAAAATAGTCCTTAACCGCCTTCTGGGCCTTTTTATATATCTCTTCATCTCTAAATAGGGAGTCATTCATCCTCCATCTGAAGGAACCAGCTGTTGTTGGGTTCATTTCCATCTTTACAGCATTATGGTCGGAGCAAGTCTTTGGGCAGATTTCCACTTTCTTGATCTTTGATGCCATCCCACTAGTTATCCATATTTGGTCAATTCTAGTCCAAGTCATTTTTGCTTCAGAGAAAAATGTTCCCTCTCTCTCGAGAGGGTTCCTTGTTCTCCAAATGTCCATCAGGTTCATATTGTCAGTCATTTCAAAAAAGGTCTTAGGTAGTCTCCCATCCTTGGAGATCACCTGTTTTTGTGCTTTGTCCATATTTGTAGAGACCACTCCATTCATGTCTCCCATTAATATTACATTGTAATCCAAAAAGTCTATTAGTGTCTCATGCAATTTCTTGAAGAATTCTGACTTCCCTTCGTTTGGTGCGTAGACTCCTATTATCAATAGTTTTTCTCCTTGTACTTGAATTTCAATTGCCAAATACCTTCCTTGTTCATCTTTAAATATTAATTTAGGGGCCAATTTCTCCTTTGCATAAATCACCACTCCTCTTTTCTTCACTTTATCCGACGAAATAAATTCTTGTCCTAATCTTTTATTAATAAGTAATTTTCGATGTACTCTAGTCACATGGGTTTCCTGTAAACAAATCAAGTCCAATTGTTCTTTTTTTAGGATGTGAAAGACTTCTCGTCTCTTCCTAGGAAGATTCAAGCCATTACAATTCCAACTTAGAAAATGCAGAGACATCTTGTTGTTTATTTGGTTACCCCTCCAACAGCACCAGGGAGATCTTCTGATGATTTTTTAGCTCCAAAAGATAAGTTTGAAATATCTGGTAGATTTTCTGAGTCCGTAGGTTCCGCCGTTTCCTTGAGAAGATCCTCCTCATTCCTTGTCATGAACTGTTCTTTGTCTTGCACTGTTTTTATCTTGATTTTCTTTCCTTTGTAGTTAAAAGACAGGCCTTGTGGGAACTCCCATCTGAATAGAATGTTGTTCTTTCTCAATAGAGTGACCAAATCCTTGTAATGTGTCCTCGCTTCCAGGATATTTTTAGGGATATCTTTAAAAATCTGCACACGCGAGTCTTCAATTTCCAGAGCTGTTTGAAAGTGTAAATTCAATATCTTATCTCTCTCCTCCTGAGATCTCAGAGTTATAAGGCAATCTCTTGGGCTCTTTCTGTTCTGTTTCCTTCCCAGTCTGAAAGCAGTTGTTATCTTAAATTCCTCCTCTTTCAGGCTGTCCTGCCAAAAGTCCAGAAATTCTTTTGTCAGATAGTCTATCAAATTGTCCTTTTCATTTTCTGGGATCAATCTCAGTCTCAAATTTTTATTTTTTCTCTGTAATTCCAGTAAAGACAGGGCAGCATCATGTTCTTCCAGCTTTTTACAGACTGGTACTATCTTTTCCTGTGTATTTCCTGCAGAAAGTTTTGCTTCCTCTGCCGAAATTTTTGCCTCCTCTGCAATCTTTCTGGTTATTTCATTCTCTTGAACTAATTTATTTATAGTCTCTGTATTCAGATCCAATTTTGTTGATAATTCCTTCAACTGTTTGGAATTTTCAGTGCTCTGCTTTGTTAGCCCTTCTAGAGTCTCATTTATCTTGACTAATGCCTTTGTTATTGTTACTGTATCCATGGAGGGAGTTAAAGGGGCTGCAGGTGGTACAATTGAAGCTCTTCTCTTTTGTTCAACTTTACTCTTAGCCCTTGTTATTCTTTCCTCTGTTGGGCCACTCATATCCCAAGGTCTTTCCCACGAGAATCACTTTCAGCTGGAAATTTCCACAACCTTACAGTGAAAAATAATGGCTATTTTCCTACAGCCTCTAGATGGAGCAGTTCAAAGCTTCCAATACAAAGTAACATTCATCAACAGATCTTCTGGTAGAGATGACCATAGTTCAGTAGCAGAACACATGCTCTGTGTGTAGAAGGTCCCAAATTTACTCCCCAGCACCTCCCACTAGAGATGAAGCGTCAGGTGTTGGCAAAGGCCTCTCTCTGCCTGGGAGTCAATAGGTCCGTGTTGTGTTCAGGCACAGGAATTACCTGTGCACTGTTCATTCAAAGGCAACCCACAGCCTGCACCCTACCCCAAACTCTTAGGCTCAAGCAAAACCCTGACACAGGCAGAAATGTGTTGCCTTCCTGAAACCTCTGTCAGCCAGAAATCAAGCCAAGGGCCAACAATCTGTTCAGTTGCCTCATAATTCCCAGAGAGACTGGACTTCCAACACTTCTCAAGGAAGTGATATCTTAAATTCAGAATATATATCAGGGATCCAGAGGCTCGGTTCACAAAAAATGTGGAGGATTTATAACTCTTATAACACTTTCATGGGGATTTAATTTCAGAGCTCTAGAAATAGGAATGCAATATTAGGGTGCAGGATGAAAGTTATTGGCGCTTCCTGCTGCTTAATCTTACAAAACACTTCCTTTTTAACAGCCACACATAATTTTTCTATCAGAAGGAAGGGAATAGTGGCCTCAAACGACCCAGAGGACCTAGGAACTGAGTCCCAGAAGGATAGGGACCAAAGTTGTAGGGACATCTGGGGAAAATGTGGAGACAGACTTGGGGCAAGGCAAGCTGTGGAATCAGGTAAGGAATCGGACAAAACAGTAGAGAGGAGAAGAAGAGTGAAAGGTAGGTTTGCAGCCAGGTGAGCAGTCTGAAGGCACCACTGGTGTCAGGGAGACTAAGAGGCAAGGAGAGTGGAGGTCAAGAACGGCATGTGTTACCTAGGGAGCAGGGAGTGGATGTTGGGAGCCAGCAGAGAGCGCGCGCGCACACACACACACACACACACACAAACTTCTTCTTTTTTTTAATCAAATATGTCCTTATTTCCTTTTTGTTACATAGGTAGAGAAAACAGTTACAAACTTTGAGAAAAATGATAAGGAAGACTCTACTATATATTTTAGGGGAATTTGTCCTTTACGTACCATATTGGCCTGAATATAAGCCACACTCGCAAATAAGCTGCACCTTTAAAATTCAAGGGGTAAAAAGAAAAAAAGATAATACCCAAATATAAGCCGCTCCCTTAAAATTGCCGATGCAGGTGCTTCCCTGGTGCTCTCCCCTTGTGGTTGTCCACCTGCAGTGGCGTGAGTGTGGCGTACCCATTTCCCAGCTGGTTTGCGGCACGCTTACTTCTCGGCTGCTGCCCCCCCCCCGCTAACATCTATCCTGTAACGGGTGGGAGGCATGGCACCCCAAAAAAACTTTTCAGCTGCAGCAGCGGTGTTTGGGGGCGGTGCACAGGCTGCCTGGCGACTTGCCCCCTTTTATGATTCCTCCATCTTTTTCTTTTTTTTCTTTATTTTTTTTTTCTTTTTTTTGAATGTTTTTCCCTCAGCATTTGTCAGGGGAAGATATCAAAACATCCCTAGAAACAAGAGATTCTGCAGATGTTTTATGAATGTCCCGGACACGGTAGAGCACATTCTCTTTCAGTGCCCATTGTACAGTACGCTCCGTCAACGCGTGCTGTCCCCTCTTTTGGGTGGTCTGGAGCCCCAACAAGGTGAATGTGTGGGATTCTGCCTATCCGACGTTGACCAAAGGGTAACGGCGGGGGTAGCCGAGTTTTTGGTAGCAGTCCTCCAAGGAGCAGGTTAACAAGGAAAACCACTGATTTTATATGTATATATATATATATGTATGTAGCCAACTGCTGCCTTTCTGTATATATCTCAAGGCTTTTATATGTTACTTTTTCTTTTATCGTTTTATTTGTATAATGCCTAATAAAGGTTTGAATAAGTAAGTAAGTAGATTCCTCCATCCGCAGCAGTGATACTTGCAGGGTTGCATAAGGTTGTGGATATAAGCCACACTCTAACTTTGCATGATCAGAATGGGGAGGTGGCTTATATTTGGGCCAATACGGTATTTGGATGGCTCTCGAGATACTGGGGTGAGGGTTCCCGAGGTGGGGCAGTGGTCATTGTCATCACTTGACTGGTGGATACCATTTTGAATCAAGATGGTGACCAGAATGTGACTTTAGTGTGACACAAAATGTGTTTAGTATAGGTTTGGTCACCTCTTGTGACATCATCACCAAACTTGCCATGAGCGTTCCCAAGATGAGATAGAAGACTCTGTCGGAAGCCGGAAGAGTGGCTGGGGAAACTCAGCCAGATGGGCAGGGTATAAATAATAAATTGTTGTTGTTGTTGTGTGACAAGTCAAAATTCACAAATTACACTATCCATTTAAAAATCACAATATTGTTGGTTTCTACAATTTCCTGGGAAGCTCCATGCACTCACTATTAAGAAAGACAAAAAGAGAAAAATAAGTAATACAGTGGCGTAATAGTTACGTAGCACTGCATACCTTATGGGAGAAAGCACCTCTAAGCTAAAACTGTAAAAACCCATTATAAATACTGTATGAGATATACCAAGTCAATCACTGTCCTGATATGTCCAATCAGTGACAAAGACTGCTACCTGCACCCCAGCAACCCTCATGCTGAGTTTGGAGGTGCTATCCGAGAGGCGGCCAAGCCTTTGCCAAAAATGGGTATAGTCTTTCCGAAGTCATGTTTTGGTCTGCCGTCATGATTTATAGTATTAATAATAGTAGTAGTAGTAGTAGTAATAATAATAATAATAATAATAATAATAATAATAATAATAATAATTTATTTATACCCCACCCATCTGGCTGGGTCTCCCCAGCCACTCTGGGTGGCTTCCAACAAAATATTAAAATAAAATATTCTATTAAACATTAAAACCTTCCCTAAACAGGGGCTGCCTTCAGATGTCTTCTGAAAGTCTGGTAGTTGTTTTTCTTTTGGACATCTGGTGGGAGGGCGTTCCACAGGGCGGGCACCACTACCGAGAAGGCCCTCTGCCTGGTTCCCTGTAACTTGGCTTCTCGCAGGGAGGGAACCGCCAGAAGGCCCTCGGCTCTGGACCTCAGTGTCCGGGCAGAACGATGGGGGTGGAGACGCTCCTTCAGGTCCACTGGGGCAAGGCCGTTTAGGGCTTTAAAGGTCAGCACCAACACTTTGAATTGTGCTCGGAAACATACTGGGAGCCAATGTAGGTCTTTCAAGACCAGTGTTATGTGGTCTCGGGGCGGCCACTTCCAGTCACCAGTCTAGCTGCTGCATTCTGGATTACTTGTAGTATGGTTTATGGTGTTCAAAAGCCAATGAAGACCACTGCCCCACCTGAGGATCCCTTGTGCTGAGTGTGGCGATGATATCTCTAGAGGCGGCTGAATGTAGGGAACAAATGGACAAATCGTTTTCTAAAATATATACTAGATTAGACTAGATTCCCCCTCCCTCCTCCCCTCTCTTTGTCTCTAAACTATGAGATACCTTTACCCAACTTGTGCCCGCTCAAGTGCTTCATGTGGCAGAACTGGCACTACTACAGGTTCCTCATAATGCCCTTTCTGCATTTGTACGAACTCAGTCTTTTAGTGTAGCAGCACATACACTTTGGAACTCCCTGCCTGTTGAGATCAAGCAGGCGCCTTCACTCTACTCTTTTCAGTGCCAGCTCAAAACGTTCTTGTTTAGACAAGTCTGCTCAGATGCTTAGAAGGCTGCTGTGAATTTTAGCCTGCTGTAGTATTTTTACTTTTTGTATGTTTTAAATTATTGTTGTAAATGTTACTTAATAATATTATTGTTTTATCTTTTTGTAAACTGCTTTTTTCTACAGCTAAATCTTGTGGGAAAGGGGCTTACAAATAAATGGGTGATGATGATGAAGATAATGATGCTGATTGTGTGTCATAGTAATTAGAAGGAGGTACCATTCCCTCTAATGCTGATCTGAATATACATTACGCAGTGATTCCTTACTCCTATACGGGCGTTCTTTGGAAATGTGTTTTTGCCTTTTGCTCTGGCCAGCGGCTGATGTGCCTTCTCCTGCTGTATGAACTTCCTAGAACCTACTGAGTGCTATTCCTAATGCATCTTGAATCTCCTGCTTGTATCACACAGTTCCTGCCGCAGAGGTCTCATTCTGCCAACCCTGACTGTATGACGCCCCATGGGACTATCTTGGGGCACCAGACCTTGGATTTTGACGAGTTCATCCCTCCAATTCCACCCCCACCCTACTACCCACCTGAGTACACCTGCACTCCTGTGATAGAAGCACAAAGGTAAATGATTTCTTTAGCCTGTGACTAACCGTTCACACAAGAGACATGAATGAGCTGGTACTCAGCAAAGGGCTCTTGGTCTGCTGCTCTGTCCCCAGACAGCAAAGAGGGATTCTTCCAGGGCTGCTGCTGGCTTTTAAAGAAAGCAATGCACTCTTGGGAGCCGCTGGCTCAGTTCAAATATGCAGCATTTTCATTCATTCATTGTAGGTGTTCTTAGTAGGACTGTTCCTTAAGTTCAGAACAAGTCTTAGCTGATAAATCCTACAACATTTAGTTAATTCATTGAGTACAGTGTACATTGGCATGCCTTTGCAAGAAGCATGCCATCTTTTGTCTTTAGATGACCCAAATGCATCAGAGCAGGAATAATCCTGAAAGAGGCGTTCCCTCCTGTGGGAGAGCGAAAGGGGGATGCCTCTGCCAAGGGGTTGCTTGTCCTTTGCACTTTTAAGAAGTACGTAGTTGCCTTCAAAAAGAAATCAGATTTTTTTATAGAAATGTCTGCCATCCAATTAATCAGGTCACATCTTTCATCTGAGCAAAAGTTGATTTAATTGATTGAACTGATTTGTTGATTAAATGTTAAAGCCGCAGTTGTTGATGGCTTTCTCTATTGCTAATTATTGTTGTCATTGTGTGTGTGCTTGTTCAGAGGGCTCCACCTGGACTTTCCTCACTCACCCTTTGGCGCTTTGTACGAGGTTGCCATCAACAGCCCTGGAATGCTCTATCCATCTGAGCTGCCCCCTCCCTATGAAGCAGTTATTGGACAAAGCCCAGCCAATCAGGTGAGAGAGACCACTAGGGGGAGGATTGTTTGTTGGTTTGTTTGTATGTTTGTTTAAAAATTATTCATATACTGCTATGTCGGTTTTAAAAAAATAAAATCCAAGTGGTTTACAGCAATAAACTATAACACTGTACAACGAAAACCATCAAAAATAAGTTAAAAGTAGAAATCAGGTAACTGTTGTGGAAAGATGTCTTCTTCATGGCCTGCATAGGCCTGGCAAAGTAGAAAAGTTTTCAGGAGGCCTTTGGAACTTGCCCCAGAAGGTGTGCTGAAACTCAAGATTGGGCCAATGACACTAAAGGCTCCATTTCTGATTGTCCATTGAGCCAGCTCAGGGAATGACCAACGACACTCCTGCTGGTGATCTCAGTGATCAAGCTGCGATAGAAGGGTTCAAGGAATTCAGGATCTGATCACTTAGAAACAGTTGACTGCTTCACTCTTCATCTGTGCCCAACCTGCCCAACCCAGCTTTTATCAGTCTCAGCCAGCATGACCAATGCTCAGGCATTTGGGGAGTTTGGGGGGGGTGACAGTTTGAGGAAGGCTAATGTAATTCCATGCAAATGGGGAGCAAGTATAAATCACATGATCAGAACCAACTCTTCTTCAGGAAGAGTTAGACAGGGATTGAATCTGGGACCTTCTGCATGCAAAGCAGATGCTCTCCCAGTGAGCTGCTGCCCTTTCCTCAGATGGCAAGCAACAACCTAAGCAGGGATGGGCCACAGGCCAACAGTGGGTAGTATCAAAGACTCTCCTGCTTCCATCTTCACCATGTTGGACTGGAATTCTGAGTACAACTCAGGTCTGCCCCTTAGGGCTCAATGGAGCAGTGAGATCCCTGCAGAGCATGCTCCATCGGCCTGGAGATGGCACAGGGACAGGGTCTGATGTCAGCATATGACCGCAGAGATGCTGGTTCAGGATCCAGCATAGCTCCATGGGACTTCCAAATCAACATGCACAAGACTGGCTGTGAGCAGCTAAATCTCGAGTGATTTCTTTGATGGTGAATGCCCTGGTTCCATTAGCTTCCTCTCCTGATGTTCTTTGCTTTGCTTTGCTATTCACAGGTCACCGCTGTGGACCAGCAAGTCACAGAGCCCAGTCTGGGTGAGAGAAACACCACAGCAGGCTTCAGCAGCCAAGGTGATCTATGCACTGCTCATTCATTGGCACAGGGCTCATGCCCACTTTGATGCCTGTACTTGTGACCACAGGCCACCTTGGCTGTGACTCCGGGAAGACCTGCTCCCTGCCCTGCAGGGCTTTTCCACCTGGCCTGGGGAAGGCAGGCCCAGACTGACTCCAGCTGCAAAAGCTGAGGCTACTGAGCAGACACTTGGGCTGGGGTGTTGTCAATATTAATTTTTTGTATCTTTATTTTTAGATCTTACTGTGATTTATGTGGCCATTGTTCAATTTGGCTGTGTACTTTCTGAAGTGTTTTATTTATTGTTTATGACCATTTTTGTAATGTTTTGTAATTATGTAAATCTTTTCCTGTTGTAAACTGCCTTGACCGTGGTTTTAACCAGTGCTTTCTTTCTAGAAAAATAGGTGCCTGTACTCACCCTGAAGTTGTTAGAGTAAGTGCCACACTTTTTAACAACCACAAAAAGAGGTGCTGGTACTGTATGCCCTTGAGTGCCCCCTGGAAAAAAGCTCTGGTTTTAACCATAGAAAGGCAGCGTACAAATAACATGATGATGATGATGATACTGTACCTGGCAGTTGAAATCACAGAATCAGAGGCAATTAAGAGAGGTTCAGTGCTGCATTAGATCTGCACCAGTCCATTCATTGCTTTGTCTTGCGCTCGTCAAAGGATGTGCCTGCACATGCCGGCCAGCTCCAAATATGGGAAAATTTCGTTTAACCTTCCTTGGGATTTTCCTTAGAAGAGGACATGGAGAGTTGCTTGTAGGAAGAACACCACTAGACAAATGAAGGAAAATAGAAGCGTTTCCCAAGAATTTAAGAAATCTGGGCAGTTTATCTGAAAGCAAGTGAATCACCCAAAGGAACAAGGGTTTCTTGTTAGAGAGCAGGCTTCAGGATTCAGGGCTACATGAGAAACATAATGATCAAGAGGGTTGCAGTACCTTCAGCCCAGGGTCCCAGGGTGGGTTACAGCTTTAAAACACAATTTAAAACAACTTGCAGTCATAAGGCAGGTGGGTCCAAAAAATATAAGGGTAGGGGTAAAGAGGTGTATCTGCAGCATTCTCTGAAAGCTGTATAATATAGGTGTCAGGTGCACTTCTGTGGGGAGGGAGTTCCACAACGTAGGGGCCACCGCAGAGAAGGCTCTCCTGGGTTGCCACCCCCTGAACCTATGAGGACAGAGGAACTACCAAGAGGACCCCTCTCTGCTGAGCTCAGCACCTGAAAGGGTCTTTAGCAAAGAAGGGGGTCTTTCAGATATTTGGGACCTGAATTTGGGGTCTGAATATTTAGGGCTTTAAGTCTGAGCGCCTTGAATTGAGCCGGGAAATGAACTGGCAACCAGTGCAGCTGATTTAAACCAGGTTGGCACTTTATGACACTACTCCTCTGTTCATTTCATTCTCCCTTTGCATTTTTGATGGTATCATAAAACCAGGTTGGCCTGTGCTCAACAGTGGCACTGCAGCAGTTTCTGACTCAGCTCTGTTTTGCAGCCTCGGCAGACAGCACTTCCCACGTGGCCTCTGAAGCAGCTGACACCCCTGAGCACCTCAGCTACTCCTCAGAGGACCTCTGTTCCCTGGAAGTCCAGGAGTCCCTCCTTTCCACGGACTTCTCTTCATACGAAGCAGCCCACAAAGGTGCCGTAAATAGGAGCTGCTCCAGCTTAGACTACGGCATCCGTTGTGGGTTGCATAGGACTCGCTCCCAGGGTTCCCCAGGCGACGAGGCCAGCCAGACCTCTGTGAATGGGTCTCGTGGCCAGGAGCCCGAGACCTGCTCCCGTAGTCGCTCCTCAGACTGTTCCTCAGAGAACTTCACAGCCTCCAGGAGAGATTCACGCAGCTCAGTCAGAGAATGCAAAACCACACCCCCTCAGAAGCCACGGAAGATGTGTTGCGGGGTCTTCATCCCACCTGCTGGGCCACAGACTCACCATGCCCATTGCTCAGTGCCTGCAAACAGTTTGCCCCACAGCTTCCCAGAGAGGATGGCCCAACAGCGCACGAGGAAAACCAGGATTCCCAGCATAGTCCGATCCACTAGTGACCCTCTGTCATGTTCGTCTGCCACTGAAGGTGAGTGTCGCCTGCTGAGATACTGGTCAACAGAGCCAGTGGCAGTGTAGTGGTTAGAGAGCCAGGCTAGGACTTAGGAGACTCAGGCGTGTTGCTCACCCGGGGAATTTTGGCCAGTCACTCCCTCTCAGCCTAACCTACCTCACAAGGTTGTTCTGGGGACAAAAGTGGGGAGGAGAAGAAAGATGTGTGCTTCCTTGAGCTCCTTGGAGGAAAGGTGGCATCTAAATGTTATAAATTAAACAAACCAACATAACATTTCCAACCAGATGTTGTTGGACTGCGGGGTGAGCACACATGTCAACACTGCATTCTCTTCTGTTTTCCATTTTTCCATTTAAAGTTCGGTTTGCCACTAATGCATCTGTTAGCATTTTTCTAAAAAATTGTCAGCATTTTATTTATTAATTTATGAAAATATTTAATAGACAACTATTTCATTAAAAATATCAACCTGGTGTCCAGCAAAAATACATAAAACCATACAGTAAAAACCATATTAAAAATCATATTAAAAGGATGTATTCTTAATTGGCTACATAGACCTGGCAGAAAAGAAAACTTTTCAGCCCGTATTTAAAAGTCGGCACAGAAGGTGCCTGCTGAATATCCAGTGGCAGAGCATTCCACAGGACTGGACCAATGACACTGAAGGCTCATTTTCTTTCTGTTATCAAGTTAGCCTCAGCATTTAGTGTGCGTTTCTCTTATATATGCATATATTGTATGCAATGTGTGATACCAGGGGATGGACCACAGGCAGGAGGCCACAGCTTTCCCTCCATGTGGTGCCCCCTTTGCATGAGTAGTACACAAAGAGGACTAGAGAGCTGACTGATCATGACAGTTCTGAACAATCAGAACAATTATTATAATATCCAAACAATGATTTATACAGCCAGGCGTGTGCCTGTCTCATTTTGCTGCCTCAGGTGAAATGGGAAGGTGCTGCCCAGCTGCCCCCAACCCTGCCACAGCCTCGCTTACTAGCTTGCAGCGAGATCTCACAAAGTCCCAGGAGAGCTCAGGAGAGCATGCACACACACCCTGGATTCTGCTGCCCACAGCAGCTGCTTCCATATGTCTCATGAGTGGGCCGGCTCTGTCTACAGGCACTGGTGGTGGTAACAATGACCCACTGAACGCGCTGTGGGCCTTGTGTCTGAATTAGCGCTGTTTCTCCCCACCGCCTTCATAATATTTCTCCTTCCCGTTTGGTTTTAGTTCCTGCCTCTGGTCCTCACGTGGCTGCCTCTGCTTATCAGGACTCCAGAAACCAGCTCCATCCAGTGGGAAAATTGAGGGACCCCAAAAAGGCTGAACGCTCCCGGAAGCCAAAGGCCTTCCAGACCATCTGCAAGGAGCGTCCCCACTCTCTGGTGGACCTGCAAGCCTACAAGGACACAAAGATCCTGGTGGCCAAGTTTCTGGAGCACTCGAACTGCAACCTTCCCCCGGAGGTGCGTCATGTGGTGAACAGCATCCGGTCGGTCATCAAGTCTGACGAGCGGCACATGGAAGAAGCCATCTTCAGTGCAAACATCATTGACCAGGTGGGCAGCTTTGACGTTTCGGTTTGGGTAATGACGGCCATGGTAGAATCTCCTTGTTCCATGGCAGTTTGCTGCTGGATACCAGTCACTGGGGAACAACAGAGCGAAGGCAATGGCCAGGGCAGGCAGAGGGCAGCCGACACCCTCCAGATTAGGGATCTCTGCGAAATTGCTACTTTCAAATTTGATATCAAAACTAGTCACAGTTAGGTTGCTTTGAGCTCAGTATCAAAGTGGATGCAGCTTGTATCAGATTCCATGTACATGTGCGGAATGCCCCAGCCCCTTTTGCATGGCAGTGCCAACATTGCAGATGTGGCCAGATGTGACCAAACAGGCCAGCAAAGCAGAGGTGGGGGGCGGGCACAGGAGAAGGCAGGCAGGCAGACACAGGGACTCATAGATGCACATCCACACTCTCAGCCAAGCAAACTCAACAGAGGAAGCTTCATGCAGGCAGGAAGGCAGGGACTAAGTCCGGGGGGGGGGGGCGGTACCTGCAGGAATCTTTAAGTGGGCTGGCAGATCCACACAGAGAGAAACACACACTAGAGGAGAGTGGGATGTAGAAAGGCAGGGCTGGCAGAACGAGGGAAAACAGGCTGGAAGGCATGGAAGAAGTAAACTGACAGAGAGAAATTGGGGGGAGGGTTTGCCACCATCAGAGAAAACAAGGCAAACAAAGTAGGTGGGGAACTGAAATGAAGGTGAGAAAAGATGCAAGTGAGAAGCTGATTGATTCTCCAGGTGTTACTAAACTACAACTTCCATCATCCCACACTTGCTGGGGCTGATGGGAATTGTAGTTCATCACCATCCAGTTTCCTACCTTCCTAAGATGTTGGATGTTGCACCAGATTATGTTCTCTGTTTTCATTATGTTTTGATCGGTGTACTTTTTATTTTTTTACACTTGTATGATTTTGTGATGGGTTCCTGGCTAGGGAATAAAGATCTCAATTCTGTGATCTATAGTGACTCAGAGGTAATTTGGGGGTGCAGGTCGTCCCACGGTGCACCCCACAGAGTGCCAGCAGGTAACTGGCTTGACTCCTTGAACCACGATTTTGCATCCGGCTCCACCACCCCCACCACCCAGGACCCCCCCCCCCATTTTGCACCAGGCGGTGGCTCTCAGGGTTCTAGCTTTTTAAAAAGCAGCAGCAAATTTTGCTACAAGCGCCTGCTGGAACCATCAGGGGCAAGCTATTCCACTTGCCTTGCCCCACCCCTTGCCTCAGACCCCTAAAAGGCAGAGCTTCTGTTTAAGTACTTTTTCTTGCTGTCTCTTAGTGTTTTTGTGGGTCCAAAAGGCAGAATATGAATAAAGGAAAAAGTAACGTAACATTCCATCCCAGAAGTCTGCAGCCTGCCCACCTCTGGCTCTGTATCTCGCTTTCCTCCTTGCTCTCAACTTGTGCCTCTCCTCTTTCTCTGCAGGTGATCATGAGCTCCCGACAGAATGTGGATACCTCAAGAAAACGGCTTCAGGAAGACCTCCACCTACAGAGCTGTGGGGCACTGAGCTCTCCGGTGGCCTTGTCACGCAGGGCCCACATTGGCCCCAGCTTAGAGAGACCACACAGTTTAATCGGAGTCTGTCGAGAAACCATCCTTTGACAAAGTACTGTGGCTGCTCCACAGAGGAATATTCCAGCTCCACTGCAGGCCTCTGGGGGAGCCCAGCATCGGGGGGGGGGCGTTAAAAGGCAAAGCAAACCCAACAGACACCCCTGAAGAGTCTTCCTTTCATGGTCTGGCTTTGGATCTTAACTTTCAGTGGCACAGCGCCCCGGTTCCTGTGGCTGCATATTGAAGGGGCTCCTTTTGCAAAAGACCATTGGTTTATTATTTAACAAACGAACACAGACACATACTTTTTCTCATTCAAAGAAGTTGCTTTTAAAAGTTTTGAAGGACATGCTTGGGGCTGGAGGGCACACCCCCCCCCCCCCGTTGCCAAGCTGCAATGACCCTGCTTTACAACTTAGAAGTTGTATTTTATTCACTGTACCTCAAAAGTGTTTTAACTAATTCTGAACAGTGTTTTAATAAAAAGAAAAAAGAGAAAATGTATTTCTGGACACTGCATCTTCCAGAATTGATTTTCTGCAATCAATATGTGGATTTTCTGTTGGGTTTCTGGAGGAGGGGGTTTGATGTGTTTATTGTCTATGTCCCCCCTTTTTTTGGCTAACTGATGTGCTGTTTTCCCCTTTTTAAAGTTATTTCTGCTCCACTGATATTGACAATTCTAAGATTGAACCCAGGATAGTGGAATGGGGCACTTGTAACCTACTAAATACCATTGGACAAATGCCCGTCATCCCTGACCAGTGACTGTGTTGGCCACAGTCCATGGTCTGGCAACATCTGGGGTGCCCTATTCTTCTAAGTTACAAGCTGGAGCCCTGGGGAAAGCTAAGTGCCTTATTCACAGGCGTGGGGGGGAGATTGAGCTCATGCCCCTTTTATTTGGCAGTTGTGGACCAAACCAGAACCAGTGCTCACTGCAGAGCTGTCCTGTGGGGCTTGGGAGTGGTTCCAGAAAGCAGAAACGTTTGTGCGAGAACTTAAGCACTTCTTCATCCAGCACTTATGCAGCTGGAACACTTGCACCCTCCCTGCTGCAACAGAAGCTCATTCAACAGAGGGCAGCGCCTTCCTGGGCACCTCTCTCGCTCCTTGCCTCTTTTGCTACAGCACCAGCCCCAAGGATTTGTTTGCAGTATCAGCTCAGAAAGATGTCAAAAGTTGCCATCTCTGAAAATGCTTTTTCAGCTCTGCTATTATGAAACTACAGTGACCTCCAGTGGAAGCCCAAGCATTCAGCTAACTCGCACTCCCTCAAAATCTGCAGTGCTGATTTCTGGAGGGGAAGATGAATGGTGAGCAGGAAATTCCTTCTGCAATGTCGCTTCAAGATGAAGCCCCAATGGCGGAAGCCTGCGCTCTGCCCAGCCTCTCTTGGAATGCGGCATGGCACTCTTGCACACATCCCCTTGGAGGAGACAGGAGCTGTGCCACCAGCCGCACCAGCTGGTCCTGGTGTCACCGCACCTGCTAAGCGACGGGTGGGGGACCTTTTCCCACACAGAGGCAGAACCCCCTTGGTGGGAACTGTTGGCAGCAGGTGGGGCCAGACCCCCAAGTGAACAGGCGGGTGAGGGGGGTTGGCCTGTGGGTTGAAGGTTTTCTATCCCTGCACTAAGCAGACTTCAAAAACAAACAAAAGAAGCCACAGTGCTTTATTACTCCAAATTTATTAGCGAGTCTCGATTATTTCTCTCCTAGGGTCACCTGCATGCAACAAGAGATCTACGGCGTTACTCCTTGAACTACAGTAATCCTAAAGCTTTTCTGTTACTGCATGTAAGGCTTCTTTAGTCACAGTGTATTATTGTTTTTTTCAAGGCCTTGGCCAAAAGGAGAGAGAGAGAAATCAAGACAAAAAAAGGTTACATCAGTTAACATTTATCTCATAATGAACACAACATTACTAGTACTCGGTTTATCATCTCCACAAATTCTAATACTGTTGATGGCGATGACTTCCCCGTTTGCAGCCATCATTTACATTCAGACCACATGTTGGCTCAGAAAAAAAACAAGAAAAAGGAAACAGGATTGACCTTAAAACTATTTAAACATGGCTTTCTGGTAGTAAACTCAAGTTCAACCAAAGAGGAATAGATGGAAGGTTGTGGGATATTAAAAACTAGGAACCCCCTGTACCCCATATGCAAATCCATAAGAACAATTTCAGTCATTAAAAAACTTCAGTTTCCAAACCATAAATTTACTTGATCTAAATAAATATCCAGCTTTATATTGCGGCAAGTCTTTTGTTATTTTGCATCTGGGTTTTTGTTTTTTTAAAAAAAACCTCCTCCTCCCCATCACCCCCACCAGCCCCCACCCCTTGTTCCACACTTAAAGTCACGTTTCATCAAAACTTGTTAACACGTTACACTTGTCAATAAGAATACCAAGGACAACAGTAGCTTTTCATTGGATTAGCATCAAACACTCCACCCCCAACCCCAGCCCCAGCCAGAAGTGCATACATTCTTGGTCATTTCGAAACTGGCCTGCCCTCACTTATCTCCTCCAATTACACAGGCAGTTTTGCCACATTGCTTAGAAGCAGCAGGCGTGCATACCTGGGAACGGGCATGCCGCAGTCAGTGTTCAAATAAATGCCACAAGCAGAATCCACCAGCAAGAGGGATTGCGCAGGCCCCACTGCCTGCAGCTGGATCCCAGACAACACGCTCGTGGGGCGTTTGTGGTGGATGCCGCCCTATGCTGCCAGCTTCCACAGGGAAAGGGCTTTGTAGATGATGTTGCAAAATACTTCCATGTATTGGAAAGGTGGTGTCAGTTGGTTATTGGTCCATAAGTAACAGATTCATCTTTTGGCAACAAAATGTTGTTTAAAAGAGAAAGAAATGGAGAAGAAAAAGGCAAAGAAGCTGGATCTGTTGAGTTTCCAGAATATATCCATGAATTGGTTCAAACCCTTTCCGTTCCTACAAAATACAAAAATTCCTCTTGAAGGTTCTAGAATGGCTGGGATCATTCAGTTCTTTTGATGAGAGTTAGATGTACAGTGGTGTCTCCTGTCCCGTTAGCAGCCTGAACATTGCTGCGGGCATGGTCTTCATATGAATCTGTCAAGTAGGCGAGAAGAGAATTGGCAGCGGTTAAGATCTGCTGTGTTGAATGTGGCAGTATCTTCTTCCTCTGCCCTCACTGCCTTCAGCCTCACTTAACCAGGGTGCCATAAATCAGGCTCTGGTGACACTTGTGATTGTGCTGATGACATCAATGATGCCTGTAAATAAAACCACTTGCTGCATCATAGCCAACAGAATTAGACACCACCGGTATGGACAAAGGAAGGCAAGGACAAGATGCCCACTGAGAAGCAGCGGAGAAACAAGCAAGCATCAAACCATAGCCAAACAGCAGCAGCCTGGATCAGGGCTATGCCAAACAGTTCATAATTTCGATATCCAGTCTGAAAGCAGCACCATCAACACAGAAAAACAAATTAGGGGTGGGTGGGGCTAACTCACCATCCTTCTTCACCGGCATGTTCTTGCCTTCATTTGCCTATAGTTGGTCCCCCTGCAGTGCACCATGTGATTTTGTTTACATGCTTCCATAACGTCATCACCAAAATCACATGGGTCACCACTGCCAATAGGATTTTATGTGTGTTGGTAAGTGAGGTCAAGGGCAGTGAGGGCATAGGAGGAAGGTGTCACTGCACTTCAAAAGCAGGTTGCAAAACAGCACAGGGTCCTCCTCCTAACCTCCCTAAACAGCTTCAGCCCAGTATACCTGGAGGAGGATCTCCATTCCCATCATCCAGACTGGACACAGAGGTTGGAGGTCCTTCTGGTGGTTCCCTCATTGCGAGAGGTGAGGTTACATGGAACCAGGCAGAAGGGCTTTTCAGTAGTCGCTCCCATCCTGTGGAACACTCTCCCACCAGATGTCAAACAGATAAACAGCTATGTGATTTTTAAAAGACATCTGAAGGCAGCCCTGTTCAGGGAAGTTTTTAGGGTGTGATGTATTGTGCTGGGGCAACCCAGTCAGATGGGCGGCATATAAATAATAAATTATTAGATTACAAGGTTCGAGATTAGAAGACGTCAAAAAGAGAAAAGGAGTTCTTAAAAGCACAAAAGTCCTGCAGTATCAGGCCAAAGGCCCAGTATCATGTACACACAGTGGTTCACTAGGAAGTGCATAAACTTGATGTGGACTACTCAGAGATTATAATTACTTTCATTAGGTGCATATAAATCTTGCTAGCTAAATAAACAGGCAGGATCTGAGTGCAACATCAGCCTCCCCACGCGTGACTCCCAGAAACTGGCTGCAATACTGCCTCAAACTGGACGTGGAAAACTGAAAAGATATATGTCCCGTTCTTATCGCTGACTACTGGAGAGCATTTCAAACATTTGGGGAGGCTCCTGTCTATGCCAACTCAGTCATACCAACCCAGAACGGACTGTGGGGGGGGAGTGGTGAGCACAGATATTTGAAAATACCTTGGCAGCACAATCTCCTTGCACATGGAAAACAAGTCTTCCTACAGACCTGTCATGAGCACAGAAATTACAATGTGGGGGGTGACTTGAAAGAAAGACGCTCCAATACCAATTGCAGGCAAGGGCTGTAGTACACATGCAGCGTCTGACTAACTTTTCAGTGCTTGTCCAGACAGGGTAAAATACATTAGTTTTGGAACTAGTTCAGGGCTAGAGCTTAGTGACCCTAGAATTGCTTTTTTAAACTAAGTATTGTACATTGTGTTTTCAACATTATGTTGTAAGTCACCCAGGGCAGCTATTTAAATGTGGTAAACAGTAAGAATCTCAAGAGAAAAAGAATTCTAGAGAAGGACCCCTCCCTCGTAAGAATGCTGCCTCTCTGGGGTTCTAGTCCTTTTTGATATGCCTTGTATCAATCTGGGGCTCAAATGTCTGAATGTGTTGGCATGCAAAAAGAAATGAAACCAAACCCTGCACACAGAAATCTTGCTAGCTCTGCCCTCTCCCTGACATACTTTCTTTCTGCAGATCCTTACAATCCTCCCATAAGGATGGTCTGCAGGCATTATACTTAGAAGGGCATTCGTTTGATGTTCGAGACAGAGATGGGGCAAGGGGTGGATGTTGCTTCCAAGGCAACTCAAATTAGTGTGGATAGGGACAACAGATTAAATAAATTCTTCCCTTCCAGCACACTACCTTGAAATTCCCACTTTCCGATTTCTCTTTAGATCTTGACAAATGTTTACACATCTCATGCCTGTTTTACAAGTCTGCTCTCTTCAGTCAACTATCTGAATGCCAATTCATCAAACTACCACAATGTATGAAGACAAATGGTCATTGTGCATTTCATGCATGAATCTACTGATTTCCAATACTTGATTAATTTTCTCCCCTAACACTGAAATTGAATAATGTATCTGAGTTTTCTTTTTTAAAGCACACACACACACACACACACACACACACTCCAAACACACAATCTTTCTGGAAAACTAGATGAAAAACAGGCAAGGCCACCATCTTGGATTCAGCCTACTGTTGGTTTCCTGGAACACAAATTATTCTTTTTCTTTCCCTTTCCTCCAACAAGGAGGAACTAAATCTGTCACAGTTCTTTATTATGGGGGGGAATATTCTGCTCTGGAAGCCTCACCTCTCCCACAGAGTTTGACAAAGCTTGTACAATCTTCTCATGAGCCGTGGCAACGACACTTTGACCGTTGATCTCAATGATGCGATGGCCAACCCTGACACCACCTCTCTCAGCTATCCCACCTCGCATCAGACTGCAGATCTGGAGAGAGAAAGAGGGAGAGAGATTCACATTCTTTCTTTTTTTTAAGATTGTGCCAGATGTCCTGCAGAACTAGGTGGAAGGTCATGAGCTTTTGCCCTTGGGCCTAGATGTAAATGCACAAGATGAGCCCTGATGGATCAGGCCAATGGTGCATCTAGTCCAGCATTCTGCTCTCACACTGGCCACCCAGATCCTGGTGGGAAACCTGCAAGCAGGACCCAAACATAGTGAGCCCTCTAGTGGCTTGCAGCTGCTGGTGTTCAGAGGCAGAGCATAGTCACCATGGCCAATGGCCATCAATAGCCTCTTCCCCTTGAGGGGCTGGCTTAAGCCGGGCTTTGGGAAGGAGGTGGGAAATGGAACATGATCCAGTGTTACCAGATTTTCAAAAGTTTATTGTTATTTACACCTCCAGTGCCCCTGAACTGCCACCTCCTTGCCTGTTAGCAACCCACTAGGAAATCCTACTGCCCCCCCCCACTTTGTGAACTACTGCTCTAAACATTTTATTTCAGTTTTGGCCCAGGTTAGGGGGGAAATGGTCTCCTAGCCTTATACCTGTCAATGCTCTTTTTTTCCTTTTGTTGAATTGTTTGAATAAATATGCAATTAATTGTTACTGCTTTGGATTTTATTGTGTTAGTATCTCCCTTCATGCAGACTGCTATTCTCAATAACGCCTTTTTGTAGGGTAGGATGGGAAGCACAGTTTATGGAACCAAGGAGGTGGATTTCCTGAAAAAGTTTGGGAACCAGAGGATCAGATTCTAGACCACTGTGAGGGATTAATTTCCAAGGCTAGGTTTGCTTTTCAGGCTAAATACTGTATCTATCTCTCCCTCCAAGTTGGGGCCTGGAATCTCTTTCTGAGTCCTAGGTTTATTTAGCAAGGAAGGTTTGCAACATAGCACAGCACAGTTGATAGGTGGGGGCGACATGCAGAAAACTTTTGAAATGGCTCCCTGTTCTTTAGGCATCAACAGCCCTGAATTACTTTCAGGTCAGTTAGTGGTAACAGACCGAAAGCAGCAGCTGGAGATGACAAGGAGCCAACTCATCAATTCAAGCCTGAGGAAGGGAGATCCAACTGTGCTTCATGGACCTAAGATGAACACAGCTGGCTGGCTGGCAGGAAACGCCCCAAGCTCTTGTGGTGAGATCTCCCCCCCACCCCCCGTCTCAATCCCTCAGCTGCTGAACTATCTGTTGGAAATTCCCAAAGAGATCCCAAACAACTTGTCATCTCTGGGTCAAATGTGTCCACAATGACAGCATTAAGTTCACAGGGGTGAGGGTTTCATCAGGTCCAGTTTAAGATGGGAATGAATCCAGCATCCAAGATGCGGAACTAGATGGGCCACTGGCCTGATCCAGCAGCTGGCTCTTCTTAAGTTCTTACCGTTTGCACACTCCTCTGGACCTCATGGTGCAAGGGCACCTCGGCTGCATCTTTTGAGAACAGGGGCATGCATGGCTTCATTATTTCTCCAACTAGTTAGTTACCTAGAGCTATAGAACTCTTTTTCTCCATCAAGAATGTGCTTCCCTTCATAAGCATCAGCTTTCTTACTTCATACTTGGTCTGAATGCCTTCCAATCAAAGCAACGCTTTATTTCACTAAACGTAACTTTTGCTCCATACGAATGTCATATGCTAATATATGCCCAATCAAATGGCATAGGGTGAGGGGGCTGTGGCCCCAGGAGCAGAATTCTGAGGGGGCGCAACCCAGGGCCCCATGACAGGCTCTCTTGCAGAGGCTGCATGGCTGAGCTCCTGGCTGCCGCCTTCCGGAGCCTTCCGGAGGCTAGCTAGGCCTTCAGAGCTGCAGTGGTGCCTCCTCCTTGTGGCCGGTGAAGGTATGCCCGCCCCTGGGCAGAACTCCTGCTGGATGGAGCCCAGACTTTTCCTAGCCTACGCTGGTCCTTCCCTGGGGCCTCCCTCCCGGCATGTGTCCTTGGACAAGACACACACCCTGCAATGGCAACACAGAGAAGCTGTGGGAGCTCACTGTGATGAGAGAGGGAACACAGAAACCAGCAGGCAACCTCTGTGAGGAGCAGCTGCCGCCGCAGGGGTGCAGTGAAATATATCTGTTGCCTCCAGCACAATGTCCAAAACAGGGTTAGGAGCTACAATGCTTGCCTTGCTCCAGGTTCTGGCAATGCCTGCTACACCACTGACCCAATCTTCTCTTTTTCTTAAGAACCTCGTGGGTTCTTAACTGTCTAGATCAGCCTTTCTCAGCCTATTATCCCTGGTGAAAAGGGCCAGCAGTCAGGGATAACAGGAGTTGGAGTCCAACTGGGGAGCCAAGGTTGAGAAAGGTTTCCATTGCTCTAAGGCTGGGTTGGCTGGGTCTGATTGGAGCTGTGGTGCAAACCATCTGGAGGACTTCAGCTTGGGGAAGGCAGCTCCATGTCCGCTTTATGCAAACTTGCCAAAAGTGAGGGCTAAGGCCTTCTATTGGGTGAGGGTCTGAGGGCTGGCCCCTCTTGCACAGGGATGCAGCCCAGAGCAGATCCAAGGGCACAGCCTATATGGCAGGAGTCTGAGTCACAGCATTAAAACATAAAAATCCAGCTAGGTAAATTCACACCTTTACCTTCAGTAAATAGATGCTCACAGGTTGGCTCCCCTTTTGAAATTCAACATGCATACATGCAATTATCATTATTTGAATATATCAGATCAGAGATAGGAAACTTGTGGCCCTGTTGACGTTGTTGTTATTGGAATCCAGCCAGCAGGGCCAATGGTCAGAGACGGGGGAGTGCAATCCAGCCACACTGGAGGGCCATGAGATCCCCACCATCACATTAGACTCTATGCAAAACAAAGTCCTTGCCAAGGGAAAATTGAGGCAGCAGTAATGTTTAAGAACAACATCAGAAGCAAAATGCAAGATGTGAAAAACAAAAGCCAGGAAGGTAGAAAGGTAGAATTGGGCCTGGAAACTAATTGGTAGCCAGTGCAGTTGGACCAGGATCGGTGTAATACACTCAAACCGTCTTGTCCCAGTGAGCAGCCTGGTCCCTGACTTCTGAACCACCTGAAGTTTCTGAACTGTTTTCAGAAGCAGCCCTACCTATAATGCGTTGAAATAGTTATATGAAAAGAATTTCAGTCAGATGACGTTCTAATACTCCAGGTTCACCCTTTAGAAATCCTCCTACTCCTCAGGGCAAAGTGGATCCTTCTCTTTTGCCTTCAAAAGTGCTCGCTATGCCCTGCATTAGACATTCACTGAACAGGGTGGCATCGAGGCCAATTGTGAATATGCCTAACAGCCACTAGATGGTACCAAACCCCAGTTAAAGTGGTACTGCCTTATGGGAAACCTATTCAGAAAGCAACCTGTTGCTGCAACTAGGTGACTTCCAAATAGAACAGCTGGCACGAACTTCTTTGAGATCAGGGCTCCTCTAAAGAATCTACAAGCAGGACTGCTGGCTAATATGGAAAGGGCCTCTTGTTCCCACGGCGGCCAGCTGTCTGCTAGATGACCTCAAGGCAGGCTGTGAAGCAAGAGTCCTCACTCGCTGTTGCTCCTTAGCAGGTTTTCAACAAGGAGACTGAACTTGGCTATATCATGGCTAGTAATCAGCTATTTGCAGAAGTCATCGTAATAACCAAAGAAGGGTCTGTCTGCTTGATCAAACCAAGACCCATCTAGTTCTAGAATCATAGAACTGTAGAGTTGGAAGGGACCACATGAGTGATCTAGTCCAGCCCCTGCAATGCAGGAATCTTTAGCCCAATGTGGGACGTGAACCCAGGACCCTGAGATTAAGGGCCTCAGGCTCTACCAACTGAGCTCTTCCAGCTCCACAGAAGCCAGCCAGGTGTCTCTTTAGAGAAGCCCAAAAGGATGGCATTAAAGCAACAGTCCTCACTCTTGACTGTTGCCCCAAGCAACTGCTATTCAGAGGTATGGTGACTCCATAGGTAATATACAGCCATCATGACTAGTTGCCCCTGATAACCTTATCCTTCCTAAATTTCTCTAACCCTTTTTAAGCCACCCAAGCTAATGGTCATCATCACATCCTACAGGCGTGGATTTTGTAGTTTAGCTATGCACTGTGTGAAGAAGCACTACTCAGCTCCATGGGAGCGCCCTGGGTGGGTGCATTATGCCAGTGGGAGAAATGTATCTGTCATTTCTCCACCATGTGCAAAATTCACTCGCCTTTTTTTCCTCAGTTAAAGATTGCATTCTCAAAGCAGCCCAGCAATTTAAATTTTCATTTCCAATTCACCTTAAAGGGATGGTGGAATAAGGTAAGGCTGTTAGCAGTTGCAGAAAAAAGCTACAGAATGTAACAGAAAACCTAGAGGAGTTAAATCTCAGTTACTTGGTCTCGTTTGTTGAATTTGTTTTGAGACACCAGGGAGCAGTTCTTCCTCCAGAGCATCATTATGGGCAGGGATTATACCTAAACAGTTTTGGTCTGTAGATTAAAATCTACTACGAATTATCTTTCTTGGATTTCCATATCGCTCTTTGAGTATTTTCTAAATAATTGTTTGGATTTTCTCTTTTTTCTGCGCATCCACAAGTAGCACAAGGACTAAGCTCGTAGTTAAGTTATTTCTTATGCGTTTTGTAATTATGTAATTTTTGTTTATTTGAAAAATCTCAGTAATAATTTTTTAAAACAGCAAATAAGAACCATTGTCCTTATCCATCCGACTCTTTTTGAGCAAAGACAGTAGTTTTCAAATCCAACCACCATACCAACACTACAAGGAAAAGTGAACTTACAATTCCATTCTGTACACTGAAGCCCAGCTGGTATTTCAAGTCCGGTCGCTTTATAAGGACAGTGGTGACTGGAGGGCAGCTGACAATGTTCAACTTCACTTGCGTCTGGTTCTTAAGACCCTGAAAAATGTCCTCAAGCTTAGCAAGTTCTTTATCACAAACAAAGGAAAGCAGTTTCCAGTGGCAGCCACTTCATAGTTGGTTGTGTCCAATGGTGTTTCTGTCTTATCCCATTTTGGGGCACCCAAAGGGCTCCTGCATGGGAAGTGATTTGATGCAAGTAACTGTGTGTTTCATCTTATTGATCTAATGCAGTGGGGACAGGAGGCGCAGGTCCAGGAATTGACTCTGCACTCCAGGTCTCTCTCCCTGGCCTTTGGAAATATCCTCAGGCCACCACCACCCCCCAAAAAAAACCCAATCTTGTTCTGCACCCTCCTTAAATGCTTTTGCCTGGTGCAAATGTATACTTGAACTTGGATCCTTGAACTTGAACAGTGGGTGTCTTGGTTGCCTGAATGCAAGGAGAAGGAGGGGTGTGGAATGGCTGGAATGCCCCTCTGGATGGCCACCACTGGCATATGGCCCCCAGAAGCCTGCCTTCAAGGGAATGTGGCCCTTGGGCTTGCAAGCGTTCCCCAATGCTTCAATTCCTCCACAACCTACCAAATAGGCAGACGAGGCAACAACTAAGGACATGCTTTTATCATCATCATTCATCATCATGATTTTAAAAATTCCCCTTACATTTCTATCCTGCCCTTCTCCCCTCATGGGACCCAATGTGGCAGGCATCTGATTCCCAGGCAGTCTCCAAGCCAGGCACTAACCAGAGTGAGACCCGCTTGACTTCAGCAAGACAGAGAGGCCTCGTGGCTCTTGAGACGACTACCTTGGATTTTATAAACTGGTGACAATCTCATCCTCCCACTTTCTCCCTTTGCTGTCAGTAAGACCCACAGTGTTGGCAGCATCAAAATTTGTAATTGTAGAATTTCTATGAAGTGGGATTCCACAGGACAGACCCCTCCCCTCTCATCCCAAAAAGTACCTTCCTTCCTTCCTTTAAAATGTTTTTATTAAAAGATTTTTCTTGGGTAACAAAAGTACATGCAGAGTTTCTGTTTTCAAGTCATAGAGTCCTTCATACAGGTCAGTCACATTCAGAGTGAGACATTACATACAGTACCTTTATGATTCCTTGACATGTTGCCAGGGGAAGCCCCACGAGACTGGTCCCGTTAATGGACATAATCTGGTCCCCGATGCTGAGTTTCCCTGAACGAGCAGCTGGGGCACCATTCATCATGTTGGCCAGGATCACTGTGGGTAAAATGGACCCCCAGCCAGACTCCACGATGACCACACCGAGAATCTCGCCCTTGTGTTTGGCTATCTGCAACTGCAAAATAAAACAAATTGGAGGGAGAATGTTTGTGGGAATTCTAGGGTTGCAGAATTCTGCAAGGAAGTGTTTGCCCAGCTTAGGGGGGGGAAAGGTGCAATGTTCTGATGGGATCCAAAAGCCCTCCCACTTTCTCCCTGCCCCCCCCAAAGCAGTGGACATTGGAATGAATAGCAGGAAAAGTCCCTTAAGGACAACATGCCAAATATGGGGAATATGTACTTAGGAAGCTGGACCTGCAGTGTAAGAATTTGCAAAGCCATTTTGGAAACATACAGTCAGCCTCACCATGTCTTTTTTAAAGATGCAAGACACAGGACATGAGCAATGCATCCTCTATGTAAAGCCACAGCAGGCAACAGGCCCACTCTGCGCAGTGCTGATTACCCCACAGCGGGAGGCCCATTACTGACTTTAAATATATAACACTTAGCAAAAGATGCAAAAATAAATAAATAATCCTACAGCAATAAGGATGGGCATGGGCTTGGAATTCTATGAGAAAGATGTGCTTTGTTCAGGAAAAAGGAAAAGGATCATTGGCAGGGGGGAGACATGAAGGGAAAGCTCAGTGGGAGGGCATCTGAAGGTCCTGGGGGTGTCCCCCCTTTAAAGCCCTGAGGAGATGCTGCCAGACAGTGTGGACACAATTCAGTGGACAGGATTTCATATAAGGCAGTTTCCTGTGTTCATGTATACAAGGTGTTGATACTTTACTGAGATTTACAAGTGTGAAGTGGAGCAGAGGGAGAGGAGCTATTCAACAAAGCCATGGGGATTAGGGGAGACACCAAAAGCAATAGACTAGTTTAGCCTTCCCCAATTTGGCATCTTCCAGATGGCATCTATTTCCATCAGTCCCAGCCAAAGATTGAGCTAGTTACAACTGTGGGCTTCCAGTTCTGGTCTGCCTTAATAGATGCCACTCCCACAATAGCGGAGACCATTAGCAAAGGATAAACAAGGATGATTTGAGGGCAATTGTCCTTGCAAGCTCCCCGCCAATACGAATGGAAGTCAAAAACTTTGTAGCTGCTGATAAGGGATTAAGATCAAGACTGAATGTAATTGGATTAATTAAGACTTTGGAAGCAGGATGAAATAAAATCATCTCAACTTGAAATCTAGCACGCGGGAGGCCACACAAAATGTATAATTGGCTTTATCGTTGATATGTATTTGAATTTGAATTGTAATTTGAAATTGATAAAATGTGGTTTATATTGGATTTTAGTAATTGAAAATTAATAAAAAATTATTTACCAAAAAATGAGAGAGCTAGTTACAACTGTGTGAGAGGGACTTTGACTGAGCTGAAAGCCAGAGAGATGCTTGATTCTCTTGTCTCGGGAAACCCAGCCAGATGGGCGGGGTAGAAATAATAATTAATCATCATCATCATCTGTGCTGAATCCACAGCTATTACTTTGTCCCCTCCCCAGGCACCTAACAGGGAGGCAAGATCTGTTGGAGCCCCTCCATCTTATGGCTCAGGTTGCATATATGTGTAAATAAAACTATATATCCTAAAGACACCACCGTCCCAGCTGACCTTCATGTTAAGGAAACAAAATCCTAGGTAAGCACTGGAACCCCTGGAGTCTCTCACTGCTCAGGGTTGTGGACACACAACAATATCAAATGCCTTTTCTTCAGCCTCATGAAGGAGTCCCACCACCTCACACTGAATGGGGGGAAATGTATTTTTGTGGTGCATGATTGGACTTTATTTTGCCTTGCAATGTTCAGTTTTATATTTGCTATTTTGGAAAATACTAAACATATTTTTTAAGAAGCTGCAGGGTGGTGCCATTGCAATCTGGACAATGATAAGGGTGAAGGGTTAAGCTCCCATCCCCTCTGTCCTGGCCCTGATCTGGCTCCTCCCCCCACATTGACTATTGGTAAACAAACAACTACTATCAAAGGGCAAACTATATGACAAACATCACATCTAGCTTTAGGTCACCTGTAATTAAGCAGTATATAAATTGACTATGTGGGACAAGAAGCTACAGTTAGAACTGGATATGGAACAACTGGTTGGTTCAAAATCGGGAAAGGAGTACGACAAGGCTGTATATTGTCTCCCTGCTTATTTAACTTATATGCAGAATTCATCATGCGAAAGGCTGGGCTGGATGAATCCCTAGCCGGAATTAAGATTGCCAGAAGAAATATCAACAACCTCAGATATGCAGATGACACAACCTTGATGGCAGAAAGTGAGGAGGAATTAAAGAACCTTTTAATGAGGGTGAAAGAGGAGAGCGCAAAATATGGTTTGAAGCTCAACATCAAAAAAACGAAGATCATGGCCACTGGTCCCATCACCTCCTGGCAAATAGAAGGGGAAGAAATGGAGGCAGTGAGAGATTTTACTTTCTTGGGCTCCATGATCACTGCAGATGGTGACAGCAGCCACGAAATTAAAAGACGCCTGCTCCTTGGGAGAAAAGCAATGACAAACCTAGTCAGCATCTTAAAAAGCAGAGACATCACCTTGCCAACAAAGGTCCGTATAGTTAAAGCGATGGTTTTCCCAGTAGTGATGTATGGAAGTGAGAGCTGGACCATAAAGAAGGCTGATCGCCAAAGAATTGATGCTTTTGAATTATGGTGCTGGAAGAGACTCTTGAGAGTCCCATGGACAGCAAGAAGAACAAACCTATCCATTCTTAAGGAAATCAGCCCTGAGTGCTCACTGGAAGGACAGATCATGAAGCTGAGACTCCAATACTTTGGCCACCTCATGAGAAGAGAAGACTCCCTGGAAAAGACCCTGATGTTGGGAAAGATGGAGGGCACAAAGAGAAGGGGACGACAGAGGACGAGATGGTGGGACAGTGTTCTCGAAGCTACCAGCATGAGTTTGAGCAAACTGCGGGAGGCAGTGGAAGACAGAAGTGCCTGGCGTGCTCTGGTCCAGGGGGTCACGAAGAGTTGGACACGACTAAACGACTAAACAACAACAACATAAATTGACTCCATAAATAGTTCGGTGCTCATTTATTTCCCTTCATTCATCACCCCTTCCTTCTCCATGAGGTTGTTTGTTATCCATGCACATCCATGTGTGTGTTCATCATGGGATGTTGGAAGATTCAGGACACACAAAAGAAAGCACTTCTTCACACCGTGTGTAGTTAAACTATGGAACTCGCTCCCACAGGAGGCAGTGATAGACACCAACTTGGTTGGCTTTCAAAGAGGACTGGACAAATTCATGGTTGGCCACTGTGAGTACAGGATGCAGGACTAGAGGGGCCATTGGCCTGATCAAGCAGGGGCATATTATGTTCTTACAAGTGAATAGTGGAGGTGTGGGGAAGCTGGGGGTGGCTGAAGGGGTAAAGGGACTGCTTGAAAAAAGTCCAAAGTCAATGAACTATATATAACAACAGCAAAATTCAAAACCCAGCTCAGTGAATTTAATTTTATGTTACTGTTTGCATACGATGAAAATATATGTTTGCAAATGAGTTCTTAAAACTCCACATGGGTTCCCAGCATGCACATTCCTAATCCTACAGTGAAGAAGGAGCAACAAAACATATGATTTTGCTTTAAGAACAGGGCAAATTAACCTCCTTGCAGTTTTCTGAGTTGGAAAAATGGATCAGATCATCGTTGTACATCTCCTGGGTGTTGATGATGTCACTGTATTCCTTCTGACTCAAATCCTCAGGGTTGATGCCATTAGCTCTGAGGAACTCCTGGTATGCCACACTGAAGGCCTGGCCAATTGACTGGGCAATCAGCTGAGCCTGCAAAAAAAAAAAGTGGAATAATTTTTCTGCCTATTCTTCAGCAATTCTGATGTACAATTGCTAGACATTGAAGTATTTTATTTAAAATATTTAAAATTATATACCCCATCTTGCTGCCAGCCTTGGCTTTATTCCTTGGCTGTGCTGTACTCCTTCTGGGAGGACCACCAGGTTCTAAGGACAATGAAAGAGCCTCTATGCCCATCATTCATCATACACATGTAACTATGCCACTCTGCAGAGTCACCACTGTGGGCCACCTGGAAGAAGCTAATGGACTTGCACTGCAGGGGGTTGGACAATTCTAGTATTCCATGACCACTGATGATCCACAGACCACAGCATGGAAGCCTATGATCTAGCGCCACACTAAACTAGAGTCAAGCACATGTCACATACATATTCCACTGCCAGTCATTACACTAGGGCTGTAAGGAAAGGTATTTAAGCTAGATTCTATTCAATTGCTCACTAAGGAGTAATGTAATTAAATCATGGCAGTTGTGTTAGATGACCTATATTTATGATTTGCCAGCTCTTCGGTTCTCCTTGTTGCAAAGGCCTAGCTATGGTCTGCATCACAATGACAGCAAGAAAGGGATGTCCTTTAAGGGTGGGGCAAGGGTGGGGACCTGTGGCCCTCCAGATGTAGCTCGACTCCAGTTCCCATCAGCCCCAGCCGTCATGGCTCATGATCAGAGATGATGGGAGCTGTAGTCCAGGAACATCTGGATGACCCCCGGCTCACCATCCCAAGGCGGGAGAAGGACCATGGTTCAGGTATTATAGCTTTGCATGTAGGAGAGAGTAACTTCGCTCCATGTCATCTCCAAATAAAAGTTGAAGATGGTGGGGAAGATCTTTCTCTGCTCAAGACCCTGAAGAGCAGCTGCCAGTCAAAGTAGATAACACTGAGCTATGAGTCCATGTTATGCTGTCATTTTAGGTCATGTCTGCTTTAAAAGACCTTTTAAAAGTAAGGTAAATTATTAAACGTTCAAGCACTCCAGGAGAAGGGCAATAACGCACGGATGTGCATTCTGAGCGGGGAATTCCAAGCGGAATAAAGAGGAAACTTCTTGGGAATGGAGAGGCAGCAAACACATTGGCCCTGAACATCTCTGAAAGGCTTAACCAAGCAAAAGCTTCAGTCATGCACAACCTCTAAATAATGCATTTTTCCAAATGCCGTTCACTTACATCCTCTGATTCAAAGACGTGGCAGATCATCTTGTACTGCTTCTTTCCTTCCTGTGTGCCAGGGGTCGTCTCAATACAGTCCTGCGAAGCTGATCGGGGCATCCGGCGCCTGGCCATCAAAACGACGATGTTACCTATATCGGCAATGTAGGAGATGGTGCGCAGTGCATGGTCCATCATGGTTTCCTAGGAGCAACCGATAAGCCAAAACTATCAACATGGGCCCCCAACTATTTTAAAATGATGCATGTTCCTTCATATTTTATAAAGAAGAAGAGAGAAAACATTAGAAGAACAGTGGCTGGCCCCACTGCCTTGAAACGGATGTGCCAGCCCACTTCTGCTGCCCAGAACTGAACCAGGGTTGGTGGAAGCTGGAGCCCAGCAATATCTGGAGGGTCACAGGTTCCTCATCCCTGAACTCTTTGGTCCAGTCCAGGCTCTGTTCTGTTCCTAGACTGGCAAGTTCCCCATCTTCCTC
Source organism: Podarcis filfolensis (assembly GCF_964270895.1). Classification (NCBI taxonomy): domain Eukaryota; kingdom Metazoa; phylum Chordata; class Lepidosauria; order Squamata; family Lacertidae; genus Podarcis; species Podarcis filfolensis. The sequence continues at coordinate 2,651,431 of NC_139616.1, forward strand.
ATGTCCTGCTTGTGGGCTCTCAGGGGCATCTGAATGGGAAAGAGGTCACTTGACTAGATAGGCTTTGGCCTGAGCCAGCAGAGCTCCTCCAAAGTTCTTATGGTCTCCATGCTTCAGTTCATCACTTCACTGCAATCCTGCACCAATAATCTGCAGGAAAAATATCCAGAATTCTCCCGCCTCTTCCTGTGTGATGTACAAATCAGCTCCTATTGAACTTGCACTGAAAAGCAAATTTGATTAATCTTTTGCCAATCATTATAGGTCATTTTAGAGTGTGCTAGTCTTCAGAAAAATCTTACCATTACCTATTGGTATATAGAAGGAATCATTGATTTCTTATTCTTTGATAAATGATGTAGGCAACTCAAGCTGTCATTTTAAATAAAAAGCCAAAAGTGTGGGGATACACGCGCGTGCGCGCGCGCACACACACACACACACACAAGTGTGCACACACACACATCTGACATTTCAGTTAATTAAATGGGCATTTAGAGACCCTGGATGCAGCTCAATTTAAAGCCATTTAGTTTGTGCTTTTAATTAAATTTGGTGCTTTAAAAACCTTGGCTGTTAAGCCACATATAATGCAGTACTCATATGAAAAGTATTATATTCTGCAAAGCACCTCTTACATTTCAAAATGAAGCATTTCAAAATGAAATGGGTTCAACAATTCTCTGACAAATAAAACAAATAGACTGGCTATATGGCTCAAATCAACACAACTAAAATTCATGCGCACTTAAGGAATGAGAGGCATTCGTGAGATCAATTAAGGGAAATAATAGACATTACTGAAAATGTACAATTTAGAAAGCAGGGGAGAGGAAGCTGAATGTTAGAAGATGCAGGTGCTGGAATTTCCCCTAGGCAAGAAATGAAAGTCTGCTACTGTATTTTTAAAACAAGACAATAGAATTCAGGGATGAGCGTTCAGAGGACAGCAAATTGAATGCACATCTGCCTCCATTCCTGCTCCTCCTCATGGTCCACACTGATCAAACAAATAATCAATCTGCAGGGACAAAGGTCAAGAGTTGGATCAAAGGAGCTGTGAGTGGAAGAAAAAGGCAGCCACAAAAACTAATCTGCAAATGCATTTGACTGATGGAAGTTGTAATCAAAGTTTCATTAACGTGTGACCCCGAAATTCTGCATCCCCCTGTCAACTGATGCCAAGGTTTTGTGCTAGTTTGTGCCATTTTGTGTTGCGAAACCTGTGTTTTGTGCCACCCTCCAAACCGAGTAATTGACAAAGCAAATTGAGGTCACAAGTTAATGCCAAAAAATCCATAACTGTCCGATTGACACCAAACAGGTGCCAAAGTTTTGTGCTACAAACACCATGTTTTGTGCTGCCCCACAAACTGAGTAATTAAGACTCAAACTGGGGGCCGTAGGGACACCCCAAAACCGAAGCTTGTCTGAAATCTCAGGATCACACATTAAAGAAGCTTTAAAAATAGCTGGAAGGCACTAGCTTGGCAACAGTGGTGTTAATTTAAGCAGCCACTGCAAGCTGAAGACCCTGCCTTTGGCTTCACCCTACCTTTAGTGTATTTGAGATGGCAGCCTATGATAACAGACCTGTGACTCCCATTCCTTGTCATCTCCCCCCCCCCCATCCCTGCTTTGAGCATCAGCTTGGTGGCTCCTTCCTGGCCTCCTGAATGAGTGCAGGATTACAGACTACGTGGCTCTCCCAGCGGGCCCTACGTGAAAGCTGGCTGGTTCCACTATAGGCCATGAGCTCTCCTCTGCAAGGAGTGTGTGTGCTATACTCCTCCTTGGCCCTGCTTCTCACCATCCGGAAGGGCTCTTTGCTTGGATGGAATGTGTCCTTCAACTGTGATAATACTTCTTGCTTGTCTGGATGAAGAGATGTGTATGGGGGTGGGGGTAAGAGTCATACCATTGCTCCACCCATTCTTTCCCTCTGACCCCACCCACTACTGGTCTGCGGCCCCTCAAAAGATGGCCCAAGACGGTTGTCAGTCTGAAAAATGTTCCTCACCCCCGGTATACAAAATGTGAAAAGGGACTGCTTTCAGCTTCCAAGCACAGAGAGGGTGAGACAGATTTAACACATATACCTCATTTCCTGTTTCAGTTTGAAATCCATTATTTTGGTGGCAGGACCATGCTGCAGGCAATGGTAGTGCTCTGTCACAGCCCCCTTCTCAAAAGGCCTATTTGCTAGGGATTCACTGTCAACCGACCACATTTATGTAACTGGACACCAGTTGTGTCAACCAAACTGCCTTGGGAGCGGCTGCATCCCTTGGCTATGACATTAACCCCCAGACTGTCAGCAGTGAGGATGGACAGAGACTCCTTGGCCAGTTTGGCTTTGAGGCTCCCTGCACAATGAGAGCTCAAGAGCCAAGCCAAGGAATATCTATTTAGAGAGCAAGCCTGAACCATCCTATTGAGGAACAAATTAATTTGTTGACTGTTAAATCTTGCTTCTGGCTTTTGATGCTCACACACCAAGGAAACAGCTCCCATTCCTTCCCACTGTGCACGCACGCACGCGCGCGCGCACACACACACACACACCCCTTGAACTGACTCATTATTATTTATGTGCAGCAGCGAAATGCAGCTATGGAATACATTTGTTGCAGCAGCTAGCAGGTCCCATTACCATTTGTCATTTTATTAAGCTTTAACAGCGGGCCTGAAGCAATGACCATGGGGGATTTTAATGAGGATCTGAGCAATCATCCTGCAGAAAGTATTGAGAATGTGAAAGGACAGCGTGGGCAGCTGGCCTGAATGGAAAACTTAGCAGACCTGTGTATGCTCTTATTTTTAAAAAGACCAGACTACAGAGATAAAAAATGGCTAATCCCAATGTAATATACTCAGAGTCGCAAAGTGATTTCATGCTCTTTATTCAGCTCATAGTGGTGAGGAGGAATGAATGAATGTCCCCTCAAAGTATCTGCTTTATATACATTATTTACACAAAGGGCTGCACATGATTGGCTAATTCTGGAATTCTACTGTAAGCCAATCAGGTTGTGGATTCACTTATATCTGGAGCATGATTGGGTGGTTCCTGCCAACCAATCATACTGCTGCATTGCTCTAGGACCAATCAGACTGCTGCAATTTGGATCCTATTGTTCTAGGACCAATCAGACTGCTGCAGTTTGGATCCTATTCAACTCAGTACATAACACCCAACCTGCAGGTTTACCATCTAAGGAAGAGACACAACACACAATGGAATGTTGTGTTGCTTTTCCTGATTATCACGCTAGTGCTTCTGCCCCATTTTCTAGTGCTCCTACCTCACTGCAGTACCTGTTGCATGATAGAACGGTGGCTTTTTTATCCCTATATGTCACATCAATTTCATTCACACAACGACAAATGGCATTGGGCAACACTGCTACTCCCCCCTTTCCACACATGCCTGCTTCTCCCCGCCCCCTTAATTCCCCCATGGAAACAGCAGGAAAGAACCATGATGTTTTATCATTCCAAATTTTGTCACTTTACTCTCACTATTTTTAGGGTTAAGGGGGTTGCAAATGGGTGGTGGTTTGGGTCCCCCCCCCTTGAACCAGATAACACAGAAATGAGTGCTAAATTATTCCAGGCATAAGGTCTCACATGAGTGGCAGTAGGCTTACATAATCTCAAAGGAGGATTGTCAGTTGAAGCTCTGGCAGAGGCTAGCAGTGTTTCTCAAACTTGGGTCCCCAGCTGTTGCTGGACTACAACTCCCATCATCCCTAGCTAGCAGGGCCAATGGTCAGGGATGATGGGAGCTGTAGTCCAACAACAGCTGAGGGCCCAATTGGAGAAACACTGGTAGAGCTAGATTACTTCCATATCCCTTTGGTGCTGGCTGGGGCTGATAGGAGTTGCAGTCCAGAACATCTGAAGGGCACCAGAGGCAGCTCTAGATGCTCGTTTTGTGGCATCGGGATTGTATGCCTGTTACCTGTGTATCTGCGTTCAGAACTTTAATCCTCTGTGTGGAGATGAATAAATCCACTTCTGTCAAAGCCTGGGAATCTCCCTCAGAGCTCTGAAAAAAAGAAAAGAAGGAAAGAACTTACTTAAGACTTCTTCTCTTGAAAACAGTGCCTTCCTCAGCCACCTATTTCAGACATGATGGGAGTACAATGACCAAGCTGTACAAAGTTACTGCAACACAGAACAGATATTTGGAACGGTCCATTTCCAATATACATGCACAAACAGAGATTGAAAGAGGAGCATTCTTAGGGCCTAGTTCACTTGAGGGTGTCCTAAAATAAGGATTTCTCACATTGGCATCTCAGAAGATGGAGCCAGCAAGGGAACAGGAGATGAATTCTCTTGACAAGAGAAACCCGTTTAAGAGTAACAAGTTCAAGAGGGATTGGTTGCATTACTCTATTGCATCAAGAATATGCCTTGCAGACTAACAAATTCATTAGGCTTTTGACAAAGTGGGCTCTAGCCCACAAGAGCTTAAGCCCCAATGGGTTTGTAAAGTTTTCTGAGATGCCTTAAGACTCATGGTTGTCTTGATTCCTTAGATCACCGAGGCAGGAGGGGGGCAGACTTTAGGTTTGCAGAGTATACTTTTGGGTTTCTTCTTCTTTTAGTAGAACCCCAAAGTTCACCAACCAGAGCCAGATGGAAAAGGACCAGATAGATGACAACAGTCAAGGATCAGGGAGCCTCTGAGCATGAGAATTTCCTTTCAGTACTAGAGCTTGACCTCGCAGTCCTTTCACACAAAATTTAATTTAGTCTGCCCTCTACCCCAAGGTCCCATTCCTGGTTTTCCTACCTCACCCCAAGTTTAGCAACCTAATTTGGGGGTGTGGGTTGCTTTTATTTATTTTTGTAAAAAAAAACAACTGGGACTATTGGTAGCTCTACTGCTAATAGCCCAGAGATCTATCAGTGAACCTACCTTCTGTCCATGCCTAGTCTTAGATCACAGGTGCAGAGCCCCTTTAAAAAAGTGCCTTGTGCAAGTTGGGCACACAATTTAAAAAAATAAAACAATAAAACTGAAGGTGTTACACTACAATAAGACCATAAAAGCTTTCCTTTTATAAAGTGTGTAAGTCACTTTATAAAGTGAAATAAGCCCAGCTCAGGGGCTCATACAGAGATACAACAGGAGAACTCGTGTGAGTGTGGAAAATCCTCCTCTGCCTCTTCATTGGATGTGAGTGAAGTCGCAACAGAGATGCAGCAGAGATGCCTTCCTTCTGGACAGCTGCTTTGAGCTCACTTCAATCATTTGATTTCTTTTCTCGGAGAACCGTAACCATTCTCTTCTAGCATGCTGATATATCCCAGCTCAAAATTAAAGAATTAATGTCAGCTTACAATGAGTTTGTGCCAGGGCTGGACACAACATCCCTCATTTGTGATGAAATGCTGGAGGCAAAATGGGAAGGTGCCACCCTGAGCAAGTGCTGTGCGGCCCCCCACCCCCACCCCCTTGCTGCCCCTGCCAAAGCCTTGGATATTGCAGTCATGCAGCTGCGTTTGCCAGATTCTGGCGAGGACTCCCATGAGCCCCAGAGACCTCTGCGCAATCTCACAGGGCTCTCGCACAATCTTGCCTGAACATAGAAGCTGCAGCAGTCTCTTCTCCTCGCTTCTCTAGTGGCAGGGGAGACATCCCTGCAGAGGCACCCCACAGATTTTGCTGCCTGAGGCAACTGCCTCAGTCTGCCTCCTGGACAGGCCGGCCCTGACTGGAGGCCTCTCAGCAATAAAATAAAATAAAATAAATGGAAAGGTGGGGAAGGCTTACTGGAGTACTGCAGGGCCCTGTCAGGCTGCTAACAACTATTTTCAATTTTCCTGAATGACCTATATTTGGTGAGTGGAGAGGCAGTAGCATTCCACAAATGGCAGTCCCCACTGCCAACTACCATTTTGCCTCCCCACATGCACAGGGTATTCTGGGAAATATGTGATGATCAAGAATCCTACAGCCCCAGTAACTCCCTCACCCCGATTCCCCCCAAATGATGCTTTTCTCCATCTCTCTCCCTCCCCCCCTCCAGTTATAGGTGAAGAAGACTATCTAGCCAAAGTATTTATTTTGCATAATAACAGAAAACTACTCTCAATGGAAGACCTATTCTGTTTGCTCACTTGCACAAAGGGAAGACAAAAAAGTCAATTCACACAACCCAAAGAGTTGTTTTTTAACAGGGTTGTTTAACTCGTGAAGGACTGCTGCGTTCAGACAGAGGTGAAGCTGCCCTCTGCTGTGTCTGTCTTTCTCAGAACTGGATTGACAGGGTCTCCATCTGGACATGGACCAAGGACCTTCTGCAAGGCAAAGCAGGTGCTCTGACCATTCCCTCTGAGCTCAAGGAAGTCAGACCTCACCTCAGTCAAGGCTGGCACTGCTGCACAGGCAGCTTAAGAGGAACAGTGTTTTCAACGGTCAACCAACACAACCGGCTTTTGATCTAAGAGTTGCGTGCCCACACTTTCAGCAATGTTGCAATATTGATTTCTCCTGTCATCCAGCACACACCTCGGGGCAACAAAAAGTTTGAGGTGGGCCCCCCATTTTGTGCTATGTACACACGATGCCTCTAGAGTGCATTCTTTCCATCAAAGAAAATTGCTGGGAACTGTGGTTCCACCACTCAGAATGTGCTTCAAGTGTATCATGTGTACGCAGCCTAAGGGGCTGCGGTGAGATTATTGAGGAATAAGTTATTTGACTGCCACCACCAAATCTACATTACGACAGAAAAAGTTTGGACCACGGCAGTGTAGTCAGAGCTTATGAAATCATCACTGGTATCTTCGGGTGAGTCTCTGTTAAGGCAGATCCACACCATGTAAGAGCACATCCAGTGCACATTTAAAGTGCATAGTCATCCCCAAAGCATCCTGGGCACTGCAGTATGTTAAGGGTGCTGGGAACTGCAGATCTGTGGGGTAAACTACAGTTCCCACAAGTCTTCATGTGAGAATCCTGAAAACTGTAGTTTGTTAAGGGTGTCAGGAATTATTATTACCACCCACCACCCACTCAAAGGTCCCAGAGTGGATTACAACGTTAAAACACAATATTAAAAACTGTTCAATGTCACAAAAATAAAGTGGGTCCTAAAAATATCTACTTCAAATGTCAAAAGTCAGGGCAAAGAGGCTTGTTTTCAGCATTCACCAGAAGCTGTAAAATCAAGAAGCCAGACACACCTCTGTGGGAAGGCAGGATCACAGGGTTGCCACAGAGAAGGCCCTCTTCCCAGGCCGCCACCCCATGAGCCTCTGAGGGTAGAGGAACTTCTCAGCAGGAAGTTCTGTAAGGTGCTGTAGGCAGTCTTTCAGATATTTGGGGCTTGAGTCATTTATGGCTTCCAACACCTTAAACAGGGCCCAAAAACAAACTGGCAATTAGTTGTAGCTTTGAGAGAGGAAAACTACCGTTCCCAGTATTCTTTGGGAAAAGTGATGTGCTATATATGTGCACTGAATGTGCTTCAAATGCATGGTGTGAAGTTGTATATATTGGTTCCCCATATCCACCATAAGCTGTGCATGCAGTAATGTGGGCTCAAGTCTACAAAACTCCCTCCCAGGTGAGACTAACCAAGTCCCCTCCCTGCTGAACTTCAGGTGCTTGACAAAGACTTTTCTATCCCCACAGATGTTTTAAGGAAGTTCTCTGTGTTTTTTATTATGTATGTTTTTTGAAATGTGTATGTTTACTGGTTAGAAATGATTAAGTGGTATCAAAAAAAGCTCTAATAAATCGTAAATAGTAATGAATATTGGGTTGCAACACCAATCTTGGCTGCTTCTCCTCCAAAAAGCAATAAAGTATGTCAAATGGAAATAAACTCCTGCAAGAGGAAAATGTGATGTTTATCCAGGCTTAGCAAAACAACAAGAACAACAACAAAATCACCCCCCACAAAAAAAACCATTTCACTGGGATGGATAGCCACAGAGGAAAAGAGGAGTTATTTAGCAGGAAAGTGGGGAACTCTCTAATGAAACCAACCAACCCTGTGAAAATGGGAAGGTTTCTGATGAAGCCAACCAATCTTTCCCACTCCATCTGGTCAACTGCATTTTAAAATGAGCAAAAACAGAAAGCTACAGCTTGACGGAGATCCACAATGAGAGACACAACACTCCAGGATGCACAAAGACCACAGAAAACATAAACAACAAAAATAACCAAATGTAAAACAGACAATAGCATTCAAGAAAAACAGTCTACACACCGCTTTTTTCTTGATTTTAGCTGCCTTTTGCATCCTCTGGGGAGAAGCATTTAAAAATAAAAAGGGAAACAGACAAATGCACAAAAAGAAAACGAGAGAAAGAGATATTATGTGAAGTCAGGGAAATCTTTCATCAAAAGATTCTCAAACCTATTATCTACAGAAATAAAGGAAGGAAGGCTATTGCTGGTCTTTATATGTGTGTACATGTGTGTCAGTATCATCCATCGGTTACAGAAACTGCTGCATAATTTTGTTGATCTTAGCTGCAGATTATATTTCCATACTACACATGCAGTTGCAACCCCAATCTGTTCCAGTGAACCCCCAAATTCCATGCCATCTAATATCCAAATGCAGAAGCCAAGCTTTTGCATCCTAGGACATGGAGTTAATCCTCCAAGCTGGATCATTCTGATATTGCTGTAGCCCAGCCCACATAACCCAATGGTGTCATCAGGTCAGAGGTGAATGTAGCTTAGGACTAGTGAGCGAAAGCAGGAACAGCTTCCACATGCCTGTCAAAACCACACCCACTTTTATGTCAAGAATCACGTTGCTAGTCCCAATACTATCAAACGCTTGTCAAGTTGCCTCTCAACTTGTCACTTAACAAAACTGAACCCCAGTTCCTTCTCAGTCTGTCCATACAAACTTAGTTTCCTGCAAACCTTCCCCTTTTGGGCTCTCTTTCTCTGACTTTAGCAAGTGGGGGAAGTGTACAAGATCCCTCCATCCTATAAAAAACAAATTGTGCAAATGTCAAAAGATTCAAACTTTCTCCAGATTGGCCATACAAGCAAATGTATGAAAGTTGCCATATACTGGAGTCCTACCACTGCTCTATCCAGCCCAACTGGCAAAGGGTTTCCAAATCTCAGACAAGAAGAGCCTTATCCAGCCCGGATACACTGGAAATGCCAAGAATTGTGCCTGGGACCTTCTGCATGCAGAGCACGGGGTTCACCACATAACTACAGCCCCTTCTCCAGAGACATAAGAAGATAGCTGACACAGACCACACATTCCGCCTAGTCCAGCAGTGCCTACTTGGGGTAGCAACAGATCTCCAGGGTCCCACACAGAAATCTTCCCCATCACCTGCTGTAGGATCATTTTAACTGAAGATGCCAGGGACAGAACCTGGGAACTTTCCCATGCAAAATCCGTGCTCTATCAGTGAGTTATGCCTCTTTCTTCCACTTTTGCAAAGGAAATTAACCTAAAAAAACCACCCAAGACTCGGATAAGTTCTGTGGCCCTCAGTGCAGCCAACAAAGTGGGGTGGGGGCAGGGATACATATCAAAATAAATTCTCCATTAAGATAGAATAGCAAAACAAATTCAGATGCTTCTGGGGCAGCTTAAACTGGCATTGGCATCATAACTCAACCTGGTGCCCTCCAGATGCTTGGACACCAACTCCCATCACCCCCAGTCAGATTGGTCAGTGTTCAGGGATGGTGGAAGTCAAGAGTTCCACAACTTCTGAAGAGTACCTCATTGGGGAAGGCTGTTGTAGGCTCATAGCTCCTTGTAAACCATAAGGTTATATCCAAGGCTAGTCCTACTCAGAGCAGACTGTAACTTTGCTGTCTAAAGCAGCATTTTTATATAGTCTGTCACTCCTATTTTATATAATAAATCAAGTTTTCTTTATTTCTTTGTGTGAGAGCTTCTTTGGGGGCATAAGGTTAAAGGTCAAAACATGTCCATAACAAGTGAACATCATACCGGTAATTCCAGCAAAAGATCCGAAACCTCATAGGACTGCTGGCTGTGCACATGTGAGTCCAGGTACACATTTGTAACAGCACAACAAAATCAGACCAAAGGTCCCTTTAGTCCAGCATTCACATGGTGGTCAGCCAGATCCTTCCAGGAGGCTCTTAATCAGAAGTCAAGGAAGGGGGGCTGAAGCCTGACTTGGAGAGGGGGGGCAGTGAATTGTGGGGTACTGTTCTGGCCAGAAGGCAAGAGTCAAAAGCAGGGGAAGCTTCAGAGCTGGAGGGTGGAGCACAGAATGAGCCAGAAGAGGAGGAGGAAGAGTTGGTCAGGTAAGTGAAGAGCCAGGTGCTCCCCCACGCCCTTCTGCACCCCTGTCTCCCAGAATGAGCAGAGGAAGTTTCCATGCAGGCGCAGCTTCCGGTTGTGAATGTGCTGTCTGTCAGAGGAAGGTACATAAACTGGTGGAGGGAGAGTGGTCCCGGGTTGCTGCAACTGCGCCATAGAGGGTGGACCTGCCGAGATGCTAGATTGGTGTGGATATGTCTCCAGAGCTGCAGAAGTGACTGTAAGTGTTATCTTTCACAATAAAGAATTGATTATTGAAATGAGCCCTTGAAATGAGACAGGCTACCCAGCAAATGCAGGAACATCTCATTGCAAGAAAAGAGGACTCAATTGGGGCAGAAATTTCTATTCTATTTAATAAATTAAAAAGAAAGAACAAGATAGTTTTGCTGCCCCCTTCTTATGAAGAGTTGCATGCAGCATTGAGCCATTATTAAAATAGCAGCAGCCAACCGTCTTTGAGAGACTGCCTACCAAAGAAAACCAGACAGCATTGGAACTGATAAACAATGCTGCACTTGGCACAATACAAGTCAAGTTCCGTTTGTGGTTGCCAGTTTCTCTTTTTTTTCCTTGAAAGCCAAACCACTCATTAGGAGCCGGAATGGGGAAAGCAATTAAAAGGGGGAAATGCTATTTTTCTAACGAGAATGAGCAGTGACACTTTTAACCTGTATTTAATGCTGAGATTTAGTGACACTGGGCTGTGCAAGGTGTCTTGACCACAAAAATGTCAAATGTCTGCAAGTATCTTCATGACTTGTATTGCATAGAACTGTAGAGCCGGAAGGGTCCCCAAAAGTTATCTAGTCCAATGCTCTTCAATGCAGGAATCAGCACTAAAGATTCCCCGACAGACAGCCATCCAACCTCTGTTTAAGCACCTCCAATGAACCTCCAATGATATACTGGCATATGCTTTACCAGCCCAATAGAAGTTAAGATATTTGCACATATAGCTACTGTGGGCTATTCAGAAGCTTTCTTACTAGCCAAGCAACAACAGACAATTCCTTGTGCACCACCTTGAGCTCCTTGGGAGAAAAGGTGAATGAATGAATGAATGAATGAATGAGAGAACCCACATAAGCAGCAGGAACTGGGCAGATGAAGGAGTGGAGCTGCACCAGGGCTGGGGAACCCCTTTGGCGAGAGGGTTGCTTTCCCTTCTGCATTTCCTGCCTCACAGGGTTGTTGTGGGGATTAAATGAGGAGGGGGAGAACCATGTGTGCCACTTGGAGTTCCTTGGATGAAAAGATGGGATATAAGTGCAATAAAACCAAAGATAAATAATACAAGTTTTTGTTCCATCCATGCCTCTTAAAGAGCAAGGATCCTAGACCTCATGTCTACCAGGGGAGAGAGGCAGTGCTTAGATTCAAGAGTGTTTCAGACTCACTTCTAGGAGCAGCAGGTAAGGCAGTTTCACAGGTGTGCCTCCCTCCCTAGCTTTCCACCACCACCCATTGGTGTTGTTACCTAATGGGTAATTTAGCTAACCAGCTCTGTTATTGCCAATATGCAGTAAGCTTAGGCTGAACATTATTCTTATTCTTATTCTTCTTATTGATGTTGTGCCCCCTCAGCTTGGCGCCTTATTAATTTTATTTCTACGCACCTCTTTCCACTCAATTTCCATTGCGGGCCTTTTGTATTTGCTTATGTTAACATAATTTATAATGTTACAGGTGTCGCATGATGCCAGTTCCACATTTGTAAGAGCTTGAAACACCTGCACTTTGGAACTCCCTGCCTATTGATATCAGGCAGGTGCCCTCACGCTGCTCTTTTTGAAACCTACTAAAACCATTTTTGTTTAGTCTACCCAAGTATTCAGAAAGCTGATGCAAATTTTAATCTGTTTTCAGTTTAATGTTGACTTAAATTCTGTAAAAGCTTTAAATGGTTAATTCTTCTTATTGATAATGTTACTGTTTAAAACTTTGGTAACCCACTTTGAGGGGTTTTTTTATACCAATCAAACGATGTACAAATCTTATGAAATAAATTAATAATGGATTGGCCAAGATATCATGAGATGTGATTCTACATGTGGTTATCTGTAATTCTCCTCTGCATTTATTTTCAACTTTTCATTATATAGACACTCTCTGTCCTTATACCTGCAAAAAGATTGATAGTAATATATTGCAGGGGGGGAAACATGGCCCCTTTCAATCAATGGATTGGTGACATGACGACTCTTGCAACCCATGAATGGATTGCTTGGACATATGCATGGACATATTTAATGATATTTAGAACGTATTTATCAAAACCATAGTGACCCATGGACCAACATATACCTGGGGGAAACAATAAGTTTATTCATTAACCTATATACTACATTGTTCTGTAAATTATTGTTATTGTTATTATATGTTATTATTATTTTGTTACTGTTGTTTTCCCCTGCCTTTTAAAATGTTTATACATCCTTTTTTCTTTTTCCTCTTTCTTTTTTCCCTTCTTTCTTCTTCTCTTATTTACTTTACTGTAACCCACTGGAATAAAATATCAATAAAAAATAAAATAAAAATATAGATACTCCCTTCCACCTCCACCCACCAAAAGTAATGATGAAGCAACACTAAGATATCCACAACATACAAGGATATGAAAGCATTTATCTGAGCTTTTTGCAACACAAGCCTGGAAAGCCACAACTGGCTGTTACTCTGATTTGGGGGAACTTTGAAAAAACCTGTGCATTATTTATATTCTGCTACTCTGTGGCTGCACACACAGTTTGGGTAGCAGGGAGAGAGAAATTAACGCAATGGTGGGAGCCGAGAGGGTTTTGCCACAGCCATGCGGGAATTCTCTGCTGTGGATGCCGAGGAGCAGATGTTTCCGACTCTTCTGAGTTCAATCATCAAGGGATCCCAAATCCTCTTCCATGGATCGAAAACATCTACCTTGACGCGGCTCACCGCCTCCTGGGCTTGCATCATTCGGATGTTTTTGGAGGGGTTGCGCTCCGAGAGCAGCTGCGTGGAGCCCAAGTAATTGGCTGCAAAGATGATGCCATCAATGAGGTCTTCGGGTTCGCAAGGTCCTGGAACTAAAAAGCCAGAAGGCAGGCAATTATTTCTCTCCTAAGACAGAGCAGCAGAGAGGCAAAACGGAGCAAGGAAGAACACTCCATACTTCCACACGCTGTCCTCAATAGACTATCCTTTTGCTGTCGATGCCTAGCTAATTGCAAAGAGCACAGCCAACAGCAGCAACAAATATTTAAACAAGAGCATTCGGTCCATGCACTTGTGGGTCAGGGAACAAGGAAGCAAAAAGCAGTGTTAAAAGTAAAAGTAAAGCAAAAGAACTTAGCGGCAAGATATAACAACACCAACTTCAAACCATTTTAATGGCAATTTCACCTCCCCAAAGAAAGAGGGCTGTGAGTCAGTAAGAGAAAACTCTCACCATCCTCCCTAATCTAAGGGTGAGCTAAGAGCTAAGTGCCTGAACTGGAGGGAGGGCAGGGGGAGGAAGAAGTGCGGGATACTTAAAAGCAGGAGATGTTCTCAAGCAGGTGGTTCTTATGTTCTTATATTTCCCCCCAGAATGGCCCCTTTGCAGTATTCTGGGGCATTTGGAGGAGGGGAGGGAACAGGGGCCACCACACTTCCCCCAACACACACACACCAATAGCATAGTTCTTGAGAGGGTGCAGGGTGGTGGTGATAATATGACTGAAGTCGCTGTTCCACCAGTGCCAAACCTCATCCCAGATGCCATCTGGGAGGAAACTGCCCCTTGAAAAACTACCAAAAAGTCCTCAGATTTGCGAATGTCACCCAATTCCATTTCCCATGGTCCTTTGGGGGCAGTCCTGGCAGTTAAGCAGATACAAAGCGAATAAAGGGTTGTTGAGAAACCTTGGCCAGCTACGGGTGATTCATAAGTAATGGCAGTGAAATGCATGCCCTTTGGGACATAAGACTGGGCCAATGGCCCATCCAGTCCAGCATCCTGTTCTCACAGTGGCTAACTAGATGCCTGCAGGAAACTTGTAAGCAGGACCTGAGCACAGGAGGACAAGTCTTTGCAGCAGAGAACAAGGCCTTATAACGAGGAAAACTAACACAATAGCCCTCACACTTAAATGCACCCCATGTTGCCCACAATGAGCTCTCCTTGGTGCTGAGCCGGCCAACCTGCTTTGCTCTGAGGGAAGGACCAGCACACAATATCTGTAATCTCAGAAATGAGAAGGGGAAATATATTGGTGGAGATGAACCCCTGGATCTGGGAGCAGTTAGAAGAGGTAGCTTTGGAGGCGCTTCCTTGTACCAACCAGCTCTAAGATTTCACCATTTGTTTAAAATGTTGTACCCTGCATTACCAGATATGCCAGACTATCAAAGTGCCCAAGGTTCCATAACCAACACTATAATAAAATGCTGCTGCTGTTGATTTCATTAAAATAAAAACAACAACTTTAAAATGCAGTAAAATAATTATCCCAGGGTCCTAGCTTTCCAGAGCAGAGGTTAGCTGGGACTCTGTGCAGGGCCCTTTGCTCACAGAGAAGGGGCTATAATTCCTTGCTGCTTTCAGTTGCTCTTTTCTGCACTTTCCCCAGCTCTCTGCAAATAGGTCCCCACCATGCATATTGTAATGGCTTTAGGGGTTGCTTGTGCGTAAGTTACCGCCGCTCTGGGCTAGGTTGCCTGGTTAAACCGTTTCTGTCTGGACAGCCATCCACTCCGTGGCTGTTCAGTCGCTAGCAGAATCCATCAGTGGGCGTTTCTTGAACCTCTTCCAGCAAAGAAGTTCTTTGACGCCAAGTCGCCGCCTACTTTCCCTGCGCGGAAGTCTTCTGCGCAGGGTGGGTGTGGGCAGCGGAGGACCTGTGCTCTCCTCGCTGGTCTCCTGCGAAGAGTCCTGGAGCCTCCTCTCTGCTTCCCCCATCAGCCCCCCTCTATCCCTGGTGTTGCGCTGATTTTCTTCCCCAGCCGGAGACCTGCCTCTCTCCCTGCTTGGCCCCTCTCCAGCATCGCTGTGGAGCCTCGCCTCCTCCTCTAGTTCCGATGGCAGTTCCCTGACATCCATCTCCCCCCCAGAACCCCCTCCACCCCTGGCCCGACCTTTCGATCCAACTTCGTCCCTGTCCTCGGCCGACGATGCAGGGAACCCGCTTCCCACCCGCTCTGATCTCTCCCCGCGGGGTGGGCCTCCCAGTCTGAATCTTTCCTCTCCGATGCTTCTCCTCCCTCCTCTTCGGAGGCAGGAAAACCCTCAAAGTCCTCCTCGTCGTCGATGGTGCCAAATTGCTCCTCCCAGAATCTTGCTGGTGGTTTTGGTTTGTGTGGGAACCGACTGTGAAACTCTTCCACTAGATACCCGTCATTGATTGCCTCCACCGGAACCCACGTGTCTTCTGACCGGGGTTCTCCCTCCCAAGCTACCAAGTACTCCACCTTGCGCCCTCGCCACCTGGAATCGAGTATTTCCGTGGCTTGGTTGTGGTGTTCCCTCTCCTCTACCTGCGGGTGTGTGGTGACTTCTCCCTCCCGTCCCGGGAATTCCCGCCCCTCCCTGTACGGAGAGAGTAGGGACCTATGGAACACCGGGTGTAACTTCATGCTGTCAGGCAGCTTGAGCCTGAATGCCACGGGGTTCACCTGCTGTGTTACCTCAAAAGGTCCCAGCCGCCTCGGCTGCAACTTCTTGCACCCTCCCTTAAAGGGTAACCCTCGAGTTGACAACCACACCCGGTCTCCCACCCGTATGGTCTCCCCTTCCCGACTGTGCTTGTCTGCCTGCCTCTTGTAAATTTCCTTGGCCCGCTCCAAATTCATCTGGAGTTGCTGGTGCAAGGCCTCCATTTCTTCCACAAACTGCTCTGCTGCAGGTACGCTCCACCCTTCCTCCCTCCTCCCCGGGAAGGCCCTGGGGTGACACCCATAACTGGCCATGAATGGGCTCATTCCCGTGGACACGTGTCCAGCGTTATTGTATGCAAATTCAGCCAGCGCTAGTTTCTCTACCCAATCATTCTGTCTCTCGCTGACGTAGCAGCGTAGGTATTGCTGGAGTATACTGTTCGCTCATTCCGCTTGCCCGTTGGTTTCCGGGTGTCTCGCCGTCGAGAAGCCCACCTCGACCTGCAGCAAGCTCATGAGCTTCCTCCAGAACCTTGAAGTAAATTGTTTCCCGCGATCTGGGATGACCCTCGAGAGAGCCCCATGCAACCTGAAGATGTGATCCACAAACAATCTGGCCGTTTCCTCTGCCATCACCGCATGTGAGCAAGCTATGAAATGGCAAATTTTTGTCAGTAGATCGACTACTACCATGACTGCTGTCTTCCCCCTTGATTTGGGCAAATCTGTCATAAAATCTATGGACACCACCTCCCAGGGTTTTCCCGGCGTGGGTAAGGGTTCCAGTAACCCTGCAGGGGCCGCCCTCTCCCCCTTCGCCCTCTGGCAGCGGTCGCACCCCCGTACGTACTCCCGTACATCTTCCCTTACTCTTGGCCACCAGAACTGCCTGGTGACAAGCAGCATGGTCTTGTGCTGACCAAAGTGCCCCGCTGTTGGGTTGTCGTGGAGTTGTTTGAGTACCCTTCCCCTCAAGGTCTCCCCTGGTACGTACAGCGCTCCCTTATAGTACAGTACCCCTTCCTTTTCCTCAAACTCTCCATGGTTTTCCCTTCCTTCCCGTAGTTCCCTTATTTTAGTTTGGGCGAACTCGTCGTCCCTGGTGAGACCGGCTAGTTCTCATTTCCCAACCAACACTCCCCCACACACCCATCTGTCCTCGGGGAACACGTGTCAGGCTTCCGGCGGTCCCTCTCCTTCCATGTACTCCGGCTTCCGGGAGAGAGCATCGGCTCTAACGTTCTCCTCTCCCGGCACATACCGGATCTCGAAGGAAGACTTGGAGAACTCTTGTGCCCATCGAATCTGTCTCTGGTTGAGTACTCGCGCAGTCCTCCAGTACTCCAAGTTCTTGTGATCCGTGCAAACCTGGATCCCTATTAACAGATGTCTCCATCGGCGAAACGCTGCATAGATAGCTAGCAGTTCGCGGTCATACACCGTGTAGTTCTGCTCCGACTTGCTCAGCTTCCTCGAGAAAAAGGCGCACGGCCTCCAGTCTTGCTGGGTTCCTGGCTGGAAAAGTACGGCTCCTATGGCCCGGTCTGACGCGTCGGTCTCTAGCCTCATGGGCTTCTCCAGATCCACGTGCAGGAGCTGCTCTTCCGACGCGAACGCTTTCTTCAGGCTTTCAAAGGATTGCTGGGCACTCTCTGTCCAGACGAACTTCTTTTTGCTACTGAGACAATCTGTGATGGGTGCTGTTAAATGGGCGAAGTTCTTGATGAACTTCCTGTAGAAGTTGCTGAACCCTAGGAACCTCTGCACGTCCATCCGGGTCTTGGGGGCCTTCCATTCCAGTACCGCCTGCACCTTGCTGGGGTCCATAGCTAGGCCCTTGTCTGACAACTTGTACCCCAGAAACTCTACTTCTCTGGCGTGAAATTGGCATTTTTCCAGCTTGACCCACAACTGGTGCTTCTGCAGTCTCTTTAGCACTTCTCTGACATCTCTGACATGTTGCTTCTCATTATCAGAATAGATTAAGACGTCGTCCAAGAAGTCTACGCAGTTTTTGTACAGCAGGGACCCCAACACGTGGTGCATGAAAGCTTGAAAGCAGGCGGAGCCCGACTGTAATCCAAAGGGCATAACTAAGTACTCAAAGGCTCCCAGGGGGGTGAACATGGTGGTTTTCCATTCGTCCCCCTCCCTCATCCTGATCAAATTGTATGCTCCCCTGAGGTCCAGCTTGGTAAAAAATTTCCCTGCCTCACCTGTGTTAAAATGTCGTCAATCCTGGGCATTGGGAAGGTCACGGGTTCTGACAACCAGGTTGACGCCCCGGTAGTCCACAACGAGCCTGGGCTTATTAGTATCCTTTTTGTCCACAAAGAACACCGGACTCCCCCCCACCGCCTTTGATTCTCTTATGAAACCCCTTTTCAGGTTCTTGTCAATAAATTCCCACAACTCCTGCATCTCCCTGTCCGACATGGCGTACAGTTTACCCACCGGCAGCTGAGCCCCTGGGAGTAAGTTGATTTGGCAGTCAAAGGGCCTATGGGGGGGTAGTCTATCCGCCTCCTTCTCGCTGAAGACCTCCTGCAGGTCAGCATATTGGGGTGGCACCTTCCCTTTTGGCTCCACAGCCACTCCAGCCACCCTGGCCACTGTCATCCTTGGGGTTCCCCCCCATACAATGTTCCAAGCAGTAAGCTGACCCAAAGGTGACTGACCGCTGATGCCATGCCACTACTGGATCATGCAGTGCCAGCCAGCTCATTCCCAGTATTATTGGGGGTCCTGACAGTGTGGCTACGTGAAAGGCAATGGTCTCTGTGTGCCTGGAAACCCTCATTCTCATTGGCGGGGTCTGGTGCATCACCTCCCCTCCCAGAAGTTCCCTGCCATCGATGGTTGTCACTTGCAAGGGAAAATCCAGAGGCAGCAGGTGGAGTTGGTGCTCTAGAGCGAAGCTCTTGCTGAAGAAATTGTAGGAACTGCCTGAATCCAGCAGCCCCTTCACCTTGACTGGGTGCCCATTTGGGAGTTCTAGCACCACTTCTATGGCTATAGCTGCCCTGGGAGGGTCTGGTTGGGGCACTTCTATCGGTTGTTGGCTTGGCTGCTGCCCCCGCTGATTGGCAGCCAAGCTTGGCCGTTTCCCTGGGCCTGATCCGTTTCCCCCTTCCCCTCACAGCCAGCAGCTCCCACCATCCCTTGCCAGGCCTTTCTTTGAGGGCAGACCCTGGCAAAATGTCCTGGCCGTTGGCAGAGGAAACACTTCTTGTGGGTTTTCCAATCCTTTCCCTCCCTCTTGCGCCCTTCAGTGGAGTTTGAAACCTTGTGCGTGCGCGCGCGCGCCATCTATTTCCATTGGCTCAGCTGGCTGGGAAGGCTGCCTCGGTATTTCAGGAATGCGGTAGTCATGGCAACGTTCCCCTCTCCCTTCGCTCTTCTCCTGAGCCCGCGCTTCCTGTCTTGCGCCAATCGCAAGCACAGCCTTGGTCAGCTGATCCATCAACTGCGGGCGGGGCGCGCGGGAAAGCTTATCCTTGACCGTTGGGGACAACCCCTCCTCAAACAACATCTGAATGGGTTCAGCGTCCAGATCCCACCCAAGCCAGTGGATTAACATCGCAAAGTGCGACCAGTAGTCTCTAACTGATTGGCTCCCCTGCTTGCACCCCATCAATTGCCATCAAACCACATTTTGCTCCACTTTGCTGGAATACATTGCATTCATTGCCTGAAAAAAATTCCTGAGGTCTTTCAAGGCGGCATTTTGCATTGCCATTAGGGGCCTGATCCATTCCTGTGCCCCATCCTCCAGATGCCCCACAATGTAGGCCACCCTCTCCCCATCATCCGCAAAGTCATCATGCTGCAGTTCCAAAGCGTACTCTATTTCCGTTCGGAACGCGTTGTAGTCCTGGGGCTTCCCCCCAAACTTGTGCACCAGCCCCGGTACCTTCCTTGCGATGGGGGTGGGTCTGACCTTGGTATCCTGAGCCCTCCGTTCGCCCAGCCTCGCCGTCAGGAGAGCCACATGCTGTTCTAAATCTCGGTTCCTCTCCACCAGATTCTGCACTCCAGCTGCTCGCTCCGTGGCGCCGGCTTCTCCGGTTTGACTCATTATGCTCCCCTGCCTGTCGCTGCGCACAAGCAACTTCAGGGACTGATGGATTGCTGTAATGGCTTTAGGGGTTGCTTGTGCGTAAGTTACCGCCGCTCTGGGCTAGGTTGCCTGGTTAAACCGTTTCTGTCTGGACTCCGTGGCTGTTCAGTCGCTAGCAGAATCCGTCAGTGGGCGTTTCTTGAACCTCTTCCAGCAAAGAAGTTCTTTGACGCCAAGTCGCCGCCTACTTTCCCTGCGCGGAAGTCTTCTGCGCAGGGTGGGTGTGGGCAGCGGAGGACCTGTGCTCTCCTCGCTGGTCTCCTGCAAAGAGTCCTGGAGCCTCCTCTCTGCTTCTCCCATCGGCCCCCCTCTATCCCTGGTGTTGCGCTGATTTTCTTCCCCAGCCGGAGACCTGCCTCTCTCCCTGCTTGGCCCCTCTCCAGCATCGCTGTGGAGCCTCCCCTCCTCCTCTAGTTCCGATGGCAGTTCCCTGACACATATGTTTGGCCAAATGGCTACAAATGGAATGATTGACGCCTTGCACTTATTTATTTTCTAAAGTTTTAATAAAATGCAAATTTATATTATTACATTCTTTAAAAACAGAGAGTTGTATCCAGCTATGTTTACTCAGAGTAAATCCACTGCATTAGTCATTCACCTAACAAGTGCCATCAGCAGAATCACTGCAAATGAACTTCCCTGTGCACAATGGGGCTTCTCCCTCTCCTCCCCCTGTGCCCCCATTTCCCTAACACTGGCTTGAGGGAGGGTCAGGAGAACCCTCCCCACAGAAGAGCAGATGTGGGGAGGACAGGGGGCCATTCTATCTGACAAGCTGAAATGCTTGCACAGATGGAAGATTCATCATGGTGCTTCACTGAAGTCCACTCGGTGTATTTAGCTTTTTTATTTTTGCCATATCATTTTAATGATATATTTGCTTGTTTATGCTACAATGACATTTCTGGCTCCTGACCAGACTATGGTAACTTATTAACAAAACGTCACTCAGATCCTCTTCAAAGGGAGGGTGTGCAGCGGTGAGATTGGGAGATCTCAAGCCACCTTTTATTTTGTGTGCTGAGATTTGCAGGCACCTGTGTCTCCTGCAATCTCTGCTGTTTCCAGACCTTAGCCAAGTTTTGCTGGTTGCAAGTGTCAGGGAAGGAACTTTCCCTCCCTTTAGCAATGTGGTGACAGAAACAGAAGCTCTGAACATGCTCACTGCAGCTGGAGCTGGAAGCTGTTCAGAGAAATGGAGGAAGAGACTGAAAACTGAAGGGCTGAAAAGACTGATAAATCAGCAGTCAAGGGGGATGTGGCGAATCAAGAGACATACTTCCAGCTGGAGCCTCAAAGGGCAGAGAGAATGACCAATAAGACTGAGTTTCTCCTCTTTTAAAGCCAAAATGAGTGCAATAATTGACCCAAGACTAGAAGCAGAGCATTGTCTCTCCATGTAATGAATGTGGGCAGGGGAGGGGAGGTTATCTGGACAGGAGACTGCTGGGACAGTGGAGGCATAGCTGACACAACCCTCAACAGCCTGGTGCCTGCCAGATGCTCTGGGCTACAACCATCCTTTTACGAAGTTCTATGGCAATAAAGCAATGAAGGAAGATGCCTTGAACCATGTCAGATTATCTCTCCATCTAGCCCTGCGCTGTCTACTCCATGGGTAGGCAACGTGGTGCCCCTCTGATGCTGTTGAACTCCAATTCCCATTCAGCCCCAGGATGATGGGAGCTGCAGTTGCATAATATCTGGAAGGCATCATGTTGGCTGGCCTACTCTATTTTGACTGGTGGCAGCTCTCTGGGGACTCAGACAAAGATTTGTCCCTCTAATAGTTGTTGCAGGTGACGTCACTCAGGACCTTCTGCATGCAAAGCAGCTACTCTCTCCCTGGAGCAAAAATGGGGGGCTGGGAGGATTTAGGGTTGATCTTTCAAGAGGGCTCATTCGCTTGAATTAAGCCAAGGCCTACAATCCTAGTTAATACATACAGGCTATACATGACAAAGTATAAAAGAACCCAACAGGATCAGAGGAATGTATCTATGTTTTTTATTCAAATATAGCTGCTATGCTTTGCACACTTACTGCTAGTAAGTCCAAATGAATTCAACTGTGCTTACATCTGAGTAGACATGCATCGGATTGCTCTCTTGTGCACTGAAGCACCATACATAGCCTTGCTTTTATGGACTTAGCCACATTAGGAGAAAATATTCCAGGGACAATTCAGTCTCTGGTAAAAAGCTTATATCACTTTTGTCATAAATAAAACCTGTTAGTTGGGGGGGGGGTGTGAAACACACAAACACACACACACAAACACGGCTGAAATTCAACACACACCTAACTGGCAGTGAGTCACACTGGACTTAACAGGGCTGACTCCTGAGTAGACACGTGTAGGAGGGCACTGTAGGGCGCTCTCTACTCTGTGCCAGCTCTGCCTGCTTTTGCATGCACAACCCGTCAACAAGAGCTGGTTTCTCTCTCAGTCAGATTTAATGGAAGACAAGAAGCATCCATAATGTCATCCTCAGAAAAGGACAAATGAGGCACAGCTAAGTGGACCTTGCACCCTCTGCTGTCAACAAGATTCTCAGTGAAGATCAATCATACAAAGAAGTTTAATTTCATTAGGTCAGCCATCAGCACCAATTATTAGTATACTAATTAAAAGTCCCAAAGTCAGAGGGGTGCTAGAACCATACAAATAAGTCTGCATAATATGCCTTGCTGTCGGAGACTTCCAAATGCCAGTTTATTTAGCCTGTAAAATAGAAATTGCACTGATTTCTATTAACGGGGCTCTCATAATCTGGTGCACTCTCCAAATGGCTGGAAGCAAAAAAAGAAACGCCATCTCTAAAGGACATAAGCACAGTTTCTTAACAGTATTCAGTCTAAGCCCGTGGTTCCCAACGTAGGACACATGCCCCACAGGGGGGCAATTCGATTTTTAAGGGGGGCAAATTGTGAATGAGTTATTAATAGTGAAATTTAGGCTTCCTCCATGTGAATAGGAGTTCACTTTGAATAATAAGAATTCTATGTCACAGGGGTGGGATAGGCATCAGGATTTTAGAGATGCTTAGGTGGGGCATGGCCAAAAAAAGGTTGGGAACTACTGGTCTAAGCCATATAGGGACCCTATGTTGACCATCTAGTTCATTTCAAGCCTCTAAACTGGGGTGGGAAAAGCAAGCATATATTTGGGGCTTGATAACAGGATTGGCAGGTTGGAGAAAGCTGGGCTGGACCTCCAGTTTGTGGGACTACTAACTCCCATCATGGCTGTTCACTGGCCAAGGGGGCTGGGGCTGATGGGAGCTGAAATCAACAGGCTCTCCAACCCTGGATTAAACAATAAAGTGACTCACTTCCCTTCTATGTAAGCACAGAAATCTCCCAGCTTTTAACGATAAGAGGCCATGTTCCAGCCACACAAAAGTCACATCTGTTGCTCTGCCCACTTTTGACTCCGGCCCCTCTGACCACTGGCATGTGGCCCCTGGCAGGCTGCACTTTTGGAAATATGGCCCCCAAGTGGCAAAGGTTTCTCAATCCCTCCCCTTCTCTCGCTGTAGAATGCAGGGTTGTCTCAGGAAGGAGACACAGCTGCCCCAAGTCTGATAAATCTCATGGCACGTAATAAATCATCTCTCGATAAGTCAGGATTCCCCATCACCACCCCTGCAGTCTTAATGTTATAAACATTAGGAATCCTGTGAAGATGCACTTACCATCAACAAAGCTTGGGAAGGAGGACACCTTCTTTGTCTGTGTGGATATAAAAATAAAGAGCTTATAACTCTATAGAAATAGTAAGATGTTTATTATGAAAAATGCATGCACAGGACGCGGAGGAAGAACAGAAGA
This sequence comes from Podarcis filfolensis, assembly GCF_964270895.1. Classification (NCBI taxonomy): domain Eukaryota; kingdom Metazoa; phylum Chordata; class Lepidosauria; order Squamata; family Lacertidae; genus Podarcis; species Podarcis filfolensis. The sequence goes on from NC_139616.1 coordinate 2,675,311, forward strand.
ATTTTTCATTCCTTTTTCATCATAATTACCGTAATTTTAGGCGACTACATGACATTGGCCTGATTCACACATCACAATAAGTGATAGCTCTGCTATTCCCATCCCCTGGGCAGGGAGAATACCATGATCTCTGGCTTAGCATTACATTCATACCAGGGGGTCATGGTTAGTCTCTCTCCAAATAAACAAGATTAATTTTTTCCCCTTACTGACTGTGGTTTGTTGGGAGTGAAACCCACCGCAGTCCAAAGTTTAGATGAAATGCCAAGCCAGAGATCACGGTTTGTTTCCTCTGCATAGAAGCAGGAAGGAGTAGTAGAAGCTTCTTAGGCGTGGTCATGGTGAACAATTAAGAAGTTGTTAAGGGCTTGGCAACATAACAATTATGTGTTCTTGATTAAAAACAGCAGCACCCCTCTTAAAAAGTAATCTCTGCGTTATTGAACATGGCTCAACTCCACATGCAAATTAATCTTGTACAATCTGCTGGTTAGCACTGTTTTTATGGATGTATTTTCTTTAAAACTGTCATCACTTCCCTGGCCTGCTTGAAGCTCAGAACAACACACTTCTGAAAAGTCTCATCAGCGTAAGAACACCCAAGTGTCATTCCTGTTTTTTAAAAAACCCAAAAACCTGGCACAGTCTCAAATCTCATCTGGGGGCAGGCAGTGCTTATATTTTCACAAATTAGTATTATGGACAGACTCGTGTGTACAACTGACACCTCCACACACCTCTGAGAAAACAGTCTCTGAGTTTAACCCTAAATGTCTCACCTTAAATGTCAGCCTAAACAAACCACAAAGGGCCGGCCTCCAGCCCCACAGATGTCTCTTATCACCCTTCACCACTGATCATGCTGGCTGGGGCCAGTCCAACAGCACCTGGGGGGGCACAGGTGGGCCATCCCTGCTGTAAGCATGTTGACACTCTTATTCTTATTATCACTATTATCATTATTATTGCTATTTCCACTTAACCCTTCCTCCCAAAGGAGCTCAGGTCAGTCAGCACATTGATAACAATGCCATGAAAAACACTCCAGATACAGTTAAAACAATCACATTCTCTTGGCCCATGATTTCAGGGCTGCCACAAAGAGTATCTTTTAGCCATTGAATTTCTGGGTTAACTGGGAAGGAACTCCACCCCCCACCCCCCGATATGACCTTTGGAATGTTTTGATTGTTTTGTATCAGTTTGTTTTAATGTTCTACCCGAAATAAAAATAATGCAGAGATAGAACATAATAAATTCTGGACACAAATAAATAGAACAGTTTAGCTCTGAAATCTTTCTTCAGTGATTCATCATACACCCCCCCCCCCGAATGTCTTTCTGCAACGCAGAGCTTCACAGCTTTGGAAAGAGAAGCATGACGTGAAATACAAGAGGGAGGCAGGACAGGGGAAACAGAGCACCTTGGCCTCTAGTACTTGCCTCTGGCATATTATTATTGTTGATCGGTCCATTGAGGTCAGAACGCTGCTGTTTCCGAGGCTGATCCAATCCATTGCATACCTGTAAAAGAAGCAGAACGACCGAACTGATCAACAGCTCAGGGAGAAGGAGATCAATGCAGCATCGTTCTATCACTGCCTCCTACCCATCATCTGCATTGCTGCTACTGTGGAAATAAGGGCTGATCTATCCATTGACTGTTTGTGAGCATATTAAAAGACTGTAGAAGATATAAAATATATCTCAAGAGCCAGTATAGATGGTTGGTTTTTGCTGGGTTTAAATCCCGAGTTATTTATTTATTCATTTATGGAAATAAATTATGCATCACTTGATTGTAAAAACAAAAGCAAATAAAAACCTCAAGGTGGTTTACAAAGAGAATAAGACAATAAAATTATTAGTAAAAACACTTAAAAACCAACTATTTGCCCCAATAATAAATGTTGGAAATGTAAGGAAACTGAAGGTACTTTCTACCACCTTTGGTGGACGTGCCCAAGGATCAAGGTTTTCTGGGAAATGATTTATAATGAAATGAAAAAGGTGCTTAAATGCACATTCGTGAAGAAACCAGAAGCCTTCCTCCTGGGCATGGTAGGCCAATTGGTGTCAAGGAAAGACAGGACGTTTTTTATGTATGCTACAACAGCAGCAAGAGTACTCTTAGCAAAGTATTGGAAGACACAAGAGCTACCCACACTGGAAGAATGGCAGACCAAGGTGATAGACTACAGGGGACTGGCTGAGATGACTGGCAGAATCCGTGACCAAGGGAAAGAGACGGTGGAAGAAGATTGGAAGAAATTTAAAGTTTATCTTAAGAACTGTTGTAAAATTAATGAGTGTTAAAATGTCTTGGGTAATGCAAAATAGAATTGCAGTGACAAACAATTGGATATGAGAAAAAAGATTTAAAGAAAGTGCTATAAGTAATTGAAATTAGGGGTTGCTGGAAAGATTTAAAACAGGGATGCAGAAAGGGGAGGTATGGGGAAGTCGCTGAAAGAAGGTTTAAGGGAAAAAAGGTTAAGAAATTATACGTGTTTATATGTTTGTTTGTTTATGTATTGTGATGTATTGTCTTTTAATATGTGTTGAAAAACCAATAAAAAATTTATTAAAAAAAACAACCAACTATTTGCAACATTTTTAAAAAATCAGCAAGCGAAAAACTGGTTAAAGTACCTGTATGTTATCCATATTCTACACGCACTGGCAGAGGAAGAGGGGGGCGGGGGGAGTGCACCGCCCCTGGCACCACGATCCTGGTGGGGTGCCATCATGGCTGCCCCCACCGCACGCTGGGTGCCGTGCCACGCCCCTGTGGGCGGCGCACCATTCTCTGGGACACGTGCCACACCCCTGCGGGTGGCATGCCACACCCCGGGACACATGCCAGCCAGGCCCCCGCCTGCTCTCTTCCCCCAGTGCTGGAGCATGAAGCTCTGCCACTGTCTACATGTCTGGGTAGGCTTGTCTAAACTAAAATGTTTTTAGCAGGCGCTGAAAGAGTACAGAGAAGGTGCTGGCCTGGTGTCAATAGGCAGGGAGTTCCAAATTATAGATGCTGCCGCACCAAAATATTGCTTTCATACAAATGGGTATTTTGTGGCCCCTATAACAATTCCAGGTTCCAGAATGGCACACATATTTATTGTCTGGGTGGTGGAATATCAAGGCCATGGAAAATGCAGACACCTATGTGAAAAGGGAGGCAATCCATGGATTTCTTCTGCATCCAAGGGGTGGCAGGGAAAGAGATTGTATAACTCTCTCCACGAGGAGCACTCTAAAAACATACGAAAAACCTGCTGGGTCAGGTCCATGGCGCATCTAGCCCACCCTCCTGTTCTCACCGTGGCCACCCAGTTAACCTGTGGGAAGCCAGCAAGCAGCACGTGAGCAGAAGCGCCCCCTCCCTCCTGGGGCTTCCAGCAACTGGTATTCAGAAGCACGGCTGCCTCCGGCTGAGGAAGCAGAACAGAGCTACCCTGAGCTGGATAGGACTCAACCACCACAGCAGATGGCCGTTTTCAGAATTCCGTTAAGGCCTATAAAAGACAGTTGTGAGAAACCCAATCACAACTGCACCATTACACTAAAAGTAAGATATGCATTGACATATGGACACACACTAACACAAGGGAACCAGCACATAGAAGATTGCAACACTGCCAAATAACATGTAAATTATTTTGGGAGCTGCCAGGATTAAATCAGAAAAGCCTTGGCAGAAAAGCAGGATGGCTATGGGGGTGGGAAACAATTTTCAAACAAGAGTGACAGGACATATATTGGGCCTGTGATGCGAAATGGCTTCTTCTACCCTTTAAAGGCCTTGTCAGGTCTGATCACAATTCATTTGGCAGCACAAGAAATGCATCCGTAGCCCAGACATGCCCACATACAAAATGGGTTAGAACAGCACCCGATTTGGACAGCATGTCTCAGACATGGTCAGTAAATGAGCATGTTTCTCCCCACAGTAATGATTCAGCACTTGGGGGTTTTCATGGTGGTGAGCAGCCGGTAGCCTTCAGACGCTAATGAATTGTGGCTCCCATCATCCCTGAGCACTGGCCATGCTGGTTGGGGCTAATGGGAGTTGTAGTTCAGGCACCAGGTTGGAGAGGGCTGTGGCTCTGCCCCTGTGGCTCTGAGCATATAGAAACAATTGAACACATTTCTTTCCATTGCCAGTACTATTACAATCATACGTGACCGGTTTATTGTGCCAATAACACACAAATTTCACAGGGCAATTCTATATCCCTTTACTGCTCCAAAATAGAAACCCTGATATAATATATTCAGTCTCCAGATATTGTGCTGCTATGATTGACATACTTCGGAGGATGACATGTGCCATACAACAGGTCTAAAACTGAAGGTTTACATCTACAAATTTTATATTCTGCTTGATTTATGTGCCTTACACACCAACTCGAGTTCCAGCTCCCACACCAGGGACTCATCATGGACACACAGTATTGTCTGAACTGACAGGCAGTGACTTTCTAGGGAATACTTCTTCCATCTGGTGCCCTCCAGATGTTTTGAATGGCAACTCCTATTATCCCTGACCATTGAGTGTTCTGGCTGAAGCTGACAGGAGCTGCAATCCAAAACATCTGGAGGACAGCTGGTTGGGAAAGGCTGCTCTAAGGTTTTCCAATGCATAGGAGATGCTAAGGATGGAACCTGGAACCAACTGCATGCAATACCATTTCTCTGTCACTGAACAACACTCTTCCTCCAACACAAGATTATCGCTGTTCAACATATGCAGATGCAATGCAATTGTTACAAACCAGGGCTGCTTAACACACAGAATTTCAATGCCAACACTCCCTTACCCCAACCTACTTTTAAGAATAGATCTAATTATCTCCCCTGCTTTTGCATGTGGAAATGTCACCACTGATGTTGGAACACTGTTACCAGCTGATGCTGTCACATTGTAAAAGTCCCATATGCAAGCTAGCCATAAACAGCTCTATTTGCAAACCAGGATATACTTCTCACTTCCCGGGGCATTTTGTGTGTGTGTTCCCTTGTTCGTTCCAATCAAAAATTAATGTTCCAGATGAGAACTTATCTCAAAGATAGCGATAGATTATCTTGTTGCTAAAAGGGGGTGGAGAATTAATTGCAAGCAAAGGCGAGAGTGATGAGACAGTACCCGCCTCTTCAGCTTTCCCTCTCTGTGACTGTGAGGATCCAGCATGGGATTCTGGGATGAAAAAGGGAGGCTCCCCCCCCCCATGCAAGGGCACCTGGTACTGTGAATCAGGAGTCCCATCCAAGTGTTCTGCTTGTATTCAAAGCCGATGCAGTGCACTAATTTCTGCTCCCCAACTCATGGAGTACAATGATCTGAAGCTGGGGAGGGAGCTGCTCCACTCCAGGTGGAAGCTCTCCACCTCATTTAGAACCCCAGTTGTGTGGGTTTCTAAATGCGTGAGGACCCTTCACAAGTAGAGGGGGTTCCCCACTGGAAGAATATGACCTCTGCAAGTTGGAGGGTGGTGGAGAGAGACACAGAGGGTGCTGGTGTTTGGCCTGCCCCCATTCTTCACAAAAAGAGGGTGATGTGGGGCTGTGCAGCATGTTCATCCCCCTTCTTCCTTCCTTCCTTCCTTCCATAATGTTCTTGAGAGGTAGGGATCATGAGGAAAGGAACAGAAAAGAAAACCACCAATATCATAATGCCATTATACAAGTAGATGATGCAACTGTATCTGGAATAATGTGTGCAGTTCTGGTCACCACACCTCAGAAAGGATATTGTAGAGTTGGAAAAGGTCCAGAAAAGGGCCACCAAAATGATCAAAGCAAGGGATGAAGAAACTCCCCTGTGAACAAAGGCTGCAGCAATTTGGAGCATTCAGTTTAGAAAAAAGGAGAGTAAGAGGCAACATGACAGAAGTTTATAAAAAGTGTGCAAGATATGGATAGCGAAAAGTTTTTCTCCCTCTCGTAACACATGGACATCCAATGAAGCTGGAGGATTCGGGACAGACAAAAAGTAAGTACTTCTTCCTACTCAAGAGAGGGAATCTGTTCCCAAAGGAGGCAGGGATGGCCACAAACTTGGACTACTTCCATAGAGACTAAATCCTGGTGAAAACTACTGATGGCCACTATGACAATGTCAGAGGGCGAAGGCCTCTGAATGGCAGCTGTTGGAAAGCATAGGACAGGAGAATGGATGCTCTTGCGCTCAGATGCTGCTTGCATGCCTCCCTTGGGCATCTGGTTGGCCACTGTGAGAACACAATGCTGGACAAGTTGGGCCATTGGCCCGATCCAGCAGACTCTTCTTGTGTCCTTAAGCAGATGTTCTACCACTGAGTTGTGGCACTTGACAACAGACACCAATTCACAGTATAATTTTTTAAGGCATTTATTTTAAGGCATTGTCAAAGCCTTTTCAATAGGTAAATTAAGGAAGTAGAAGGATATGAGAACTGAGTTTGGTAAATGGGGACCATACAGCTGTGCTGTGTTGTCTTAGATCAGCCTTGTGCTCTCCTGGGAGGAGCCGCCAAAATGTCTGGAGGGCACTAGGGTGGTGAAGACTGTCCTAGATTGTTTTCTTCCTCCTACTTAAAGGTTAATGCATTTATAGAAAAATTAACACATCGATATAACTAAAATGCTTGCTGTCAAAGTAGGAGACAGGAACAGATTCTGCAGCCCACATAGCTGCGCAGCAATGCATCAATGACAGCTGCACATCAAGCTGCTTCAGCTAATGAGCTAGGCTAGTTTATAAAGCTTAAGAAGAAGCAGTGTGCCCCTGCTCAGGGTGCATCTCCTGGGTCTCGCTAATAGACAGACTGCCATGCTCAGAAGACATAACAGGTTGGATGGCTTAGTTGAAATTCCTGTATTGGAGAGGAGATGGACTAGATGGCCCTCAGGGTCCCTTCCAACTCTATGATTCTAGGATTCTGTGATTAAATTACAATAATAATTTATCACTCATACTAGAACATGAGTGACCTTCTAGATCAGCCTTCTCCAACCTGGTGCACTCCAGGTGATTTTGACGACAGCTCCCCTCAGTCCTGACAGAAGATGTAGTCCAAAACATCTGGAAGGCACCAGATTAGGGAAAGGCCCGTGGAGCACTTTCTCAGATTTAGAATTTTTTAAAAGCATTCTCAATAAACTGAGCAACACTTTTAAAAAAATCTAATCATTGTTTTTAACACAAGAACTAAATCAGGGCTGGTAGAGCTCTAGGTGATCAGCAAAGGGTTTCTGTCTCTCAATTGTCTAACAATAGGAACGGTAGAACTCTAACACTAGAAGTCATGGGGATTCAATGAAGCTGAATGTTGGAAGATTAAAGCTTTTTAGAACCATACCCAGCTCCCTCAACCTTTCCCCATCAGGCTTGCTTTCCATACCCCAGTCACAATCTTTTCATTTCTCTTTGTGTTCTAGGAGACCAGTAGGGAGGGGAGCTGGTCACAGCAGGAAGGGAAGACTCTCTGGATTCTTCAGCAGCCTGTCTCAGCTTTGCCTCTTGCCACCCTCCCCTCCAGCCTCCGCTAAGCCTCAGAGTCTGAACTTCTTTCTGCCACAGCCTCTTCCTGCTCACTAAACCCTGTTACTTCTTCTGCTTCCAACACCTCCTCCTCCGTCTGCTCCTTCTTCTCCTTCTGACCACTCATCGTCATCCCACTACCACTCCCCTGGCTCTGAGACTTCTTCCTTGGGGAGTTCTCTTGGGGGTTCCCCAGCTGGTGGCCTCCCACCACTCCTCTGCATCCAGCCAGTCCATGACAGATTATTATCATTATATTATATATTTATTTATACTCCACCTTTTTCCCTGAAAAGGACTCAAAGCAGCTCACAGATAAAGCAGATGCCTGAGGGAAATCTGCAAAGAGAAGAGCCCCCTCCCCTCCTGCGGTTTCTAGAAACTGGCATTCAGAAGCATTGCTGTCTCCAACTTGGGCAGCAAATCAGTGGAGTTTGACAGCTTGAGTCCACTGATTTTAAAGGGTCTACTCTGAGTATGACTGAGTGGGCTATCATCTCTAACCCTTAGGGACCAAGAGACATTTCTAAAAGTGTGGCCTGGAAATTATGGCTTTTGAATGACTGGTGCTTTGTGGAGAGAAACCATTTAAAAAATATTATAGTGGCAAATGCAGCAGAAAGCAAATATCATGCTCCACGTGGACCCTGCTGCTACCATTTCTTGAGTGTTCAAAACAGGAAATCGAGAAAGCACTTCTATCCCCACCCCTTAATGACCCATCGCCCTCTGGGAATCAAAGGCTGAGAGAGGAACTTGTGCCAGGCAGGGTCACAGCAGACCCTGATCCCAAAAAGGACACGTGCAGATACAGAGCCTGACTCCTGAGGCAGACACAAAGAAGAAGGCTGCAACCAAGAGGAGAGTTTAGGCTCTCCAAAGACCGTTTTATTTTATTTTGTTTTATTTGTAAATTTTGTTAGCTGCTTTTCAGTACTACGGGTTCCCAAACAGGGTGCAATGTCAATACAACGCAACAGAAGAGCACAACATGAACAGAATCAGCACACCCAGTGTTTATTTTCTAGAAAAATAGGTGCCGGTACCAACCATGAAGTTGTTAACAGTAAGTGCCACACTTTTTAACAACAACAAAAAGAGGTGCCGGTACTGAAAAAAAGCAGAGAGCACAACCGTGTGTGGTGTGGTGGCCAAACTCCAGCTATATTCCTGGGTGAATAAAGAAGCCTTCAATTGCCAGCAAATGCTCGAAGACCTGGTGTCAGTCAAAACTGAGAGGGTTTTGAGAGGGGAGGGAATTCTATAATCAGGGTGCCTATTCAGTAAATGCCATCTCTTGGCTTGCCAAATGTCAATGCCATGTCAGACTAGGACCTTGGAGACAGGGGTTCAAATCCCCACTTGGCCATGAAGCCCATTGGGTGACCTTTGGCCAGTTGCAGCCTCTCAGCCTAGCCTACTTCACAGGCTTGTTGTGGGGATTAAACAAGGAGGAGGAGAACCACATATGCCACCTTGAGCTCCTTGGAGAAAACGGTAGGTTAAACATGCATGCATGCAATCAATCAATCAATCAAGTCAAAATCCTGACAACTGCAGCACTGTCAAGAGGATATTTTAAACACGGCATTCATTCGTTTATTTATAAAGGTATTTATACCCTGCCCTCATAAAATAAAAGGGTTGTGTACATCAATTACAAGCAATAGAAAACAAACATTAAAATGAAAGATCACAAAAAAGGTAAAATGTAGGCCTGCAATTTTGATGGACGGATGGATTGTTGTCTAAACCCCCTTTGTGACCAGGTGAAATGAAATGCCTTCGGAACAAATAATGTAAATAAATGTCTGTATCAGGCAGAGTGCCTGTAGCCCTTTGATTTCAGGCCTAATTAACCTTGGCTGCTGGACATGCAGATAGGGCTGAGAGATTGGTGGGGGAGATGCTGATGGCTCCCCTGAGGCCGACCCCATGAGGTTCCTAGGAGGAGAAGGGTCATTTGAAAAGCTTTTCTTCTGGGTCAGTCTGTGCAATTTCCCAGACCTATCACCTTACCATCTCTCTCAGCTTTCCAACACTGCCTTTCCCACCTATGCTGGAGAATGAAGAGAGCAAAGCACATACTTCATAGGTACGGACTGTTAATATACAAGATCCTATGCGTATTTGTATGTATATGCATATGTATGACTTCACCCCCAAAGCCACACTCTTCCATTGCCTTGGAGACAGACAGATGCCAACAACAAAATGTCCCCCTTAGCAAAAGAAGAGAGTCAACAACTCACCTGTTCTTGTGGCCACGTCTGTCTTTCCTCGGGGGTTCTTGACTTGGTTTTGAAGCCTCTGGGTACATCTCCCACTTGCTTTGATGCAGTGGGGATGTTCAATGATTTTGGCCTTCCCAGATGCCTGTTGGAGCTGTGGCCAGACTCTCCCTTTGGACAAGTCTCTGCATAGTCATTTGGCACGTTTTCAGTCCCTCCATGCTCCGGGCTCATCTCCGAGGCACTGTTGATGCTGCTCATACTCATGCTCATCTTAATCTCTGCAACGATCTGGTCGATGTCTTCCTCCTGTTCTTCTAGCTCGGCCTCTTCTTTCCCAGAGTGGTAAGGAGACATCCCGTGGGGATTCCCATTTGCTTCAGGCGAGTAGTAACCCTGGTAGCGCTCTTCGCTTGGATGGCAATACTGGAGGTTCTCTTCTTGGTCTTGGATCTCCAGGCAGGCCACCTCCCCTTCCAAAACCTGGACGCAGCCCTCGTGGTGGCCCGGGGCTTCTGTGACTTCACATTCATCCCGGTGCTGCATTTTCATGTCGGACCACTCCGCTTCCTCCACAGCTTCCTGGCACTCATCCGTCTCCACTGGATGTTCTTCATGGGGGACATACTCTTCCCCGCTGCAGTCCATCCCTTCCAGGTAACCGTCATCCTCTGGGCAGTATCGGATGTAGTAAGTAATCCCTTCTTCTTCCTCCGGGAGCCCCTCATCATAATCCTCCTCTTCGGAAGTGTTGTTGACATAATCAGAACTGGACTCGCCATCTCCGCTGTGGTCGAGACACTCATGCTCGGCCAGCGTAGGGGTGCCTTCCCTGGCAGCCACAACCTCCGTCTCCTTCTCCACATAGTCCTCCACAGGCAAGTTATCACCCTCATTTTCAGCCTCCCTATCCTGAGGCAAAGGCGGGGAAGCTCTCGCCCGGTGATCCAGCATGCTGGCTGTGGTGGTTTGACATTTCCTGCTCGCCATGGCTGACAACTCACATGACAATCATGTCTGAGGAACACCTGCAGGCAAGAGTCCAAGGAAGAAATCAGACACCAGCAGCAGTCATTGTTTAATCAAAAGGTTAGCAGTAGGAAATCAAATAAATAATACGGGGGTGTACAGAAACAGACATATATATATTTTTTTTAAATGCCAGGTAGGGTGGAGTGGAGCACAAGACTCATAAATTATCCCATCGAAAGCTAGAAATCTTAGTGCAACAACTTGCTGGATGTCAAGCCATGTTGAAATGCCATTAAATAATCCACATTGTAACGAAAAGGGGAAAAGGTAGATTTAGATGGTGTAATCCAGGGACTTTTCTATTCTAGGGTACTCTGGGTCCCTGGGACACCTCAGCACAAGAAGAAAAAATGAAAATCAAGCTTCTGTGAAAAGCAGCTTGCCCTCCCTCCCCATGAATCTTCCCCTGCAAATCTGCAGCTGTCAAAGAGTGTGGGGTGCATTTTAGGATGTACTGCAGTCTCCTCCAACTGAGTGCCCCCCACCCAAGCAATTCAACTGTTCAGCTCCCATTGTTTCTGACCATTGGTCGTGTTGGCTGGGACTGACGGAGGGAAGTAGGTTGGTGGTGTAACAGATTCAGAAAGTCAAAACGAAATAAAAAAAATTCCTTCCAGTAGCACCTTAGAGACCAACTAAGTTTGTTATTGGTATGAGTTTTACACGAAAGCTCATACCAATAACAAACTGAGTTGGTCTCTAAGGTGCTACTGGAAGGATTTAAAAAAAATTTTTTTTTGACTATGGCAGACCAACACGGCTACCTACCTGTAACTAGATTCAGAAAGTGTAATTAATCATTTCACAACACACCTGCCTAAACATGCATGAGATTTTACTTCATGTGGATGAATCCTGTACTGTGCTTAATGAAACAACCTCTATGCCACCTGTTCCAAAGAGATGCAAATTCATTAATTCTAAAGCCCATCAGTTGCTTGTGGCTAAGAACAACTTCCCAATCTAGGCAGTTGTCACTCACACATTTAATCTATTTTTACCTGTTCACACTTCCTAATATCGCCCTATTATAAATTATTTGTTTCCTCAAGACAATGGAATTGATGAAATATGCTGTCCTCAATTTCAAAAATACTCATGTTTCAGTATGTGGTGATATCATCCCTTTAAGACTGGTTTATGGGACTGGGTTAGAACCTCAGAAATAAGGAGCCAACGTACAGCTGTCTCCTGTTTGTGGGATGTAATCCACTGGTGCAGTCAAATGCAACATTCCTTATTTCCCTAGAGTGGGCACAGGGAAGGGGACATCCCGTCAGTGTAACTTCCTGTTCCTCTGGTCTGGAGCATCCTCCCCCTGCATGGGACCTGGGAGATGGGCGTGGCTCTGGCTGACTCCATAAAAGAGCCGAGTCACGCAGCCATTTTCTCAGTTCATCTAGTTTTGTCTTTCTATTGTCTTGTTGTTCTTTCGCTGCCATGCTGCTCTCCCACAACCATTTTATCTTAATATAATTTTGCTGTCTGCTGGCTCTCAGCCAGCAGTATATGAGTTCAGTCTCCATCTGAGACAAACTCACAATTTCTTTATGTAACTACCAAGTAAAGCCTGCCTTTCAGGGATCATATCGTGAACTGAAATGTGAGTAAACTTTTTGTTACTTTACTCAGAAAGACTCTTGTGTCTCTATTCTTTTAAGAGGGATCAAAAGCGGACACCAGGAATAAACTTAACTAAGAGATTCAAATGAATCTTCAAACTAGCTTCCAGCTATATTGAGGGGAGTCTGCTCTGCTACGTCACTTACTAGCATGAGTGAAGGAAGGATAATACTTCTTCAATATATCCTTTCCTACTATCCTTAACATTCCCACACTATTAAGACTTCAAGGCCAGTGTCAAAAGGTAATTGAGTGGAAGAGGTGAACGCCGATGGTCTAAGTCCCCATAAAAGCTGGATTGGCGGGAGCTCTCGGCAGGCAGCCAAGCTTAGTGTCTAGTGTCTATTTGGGCTTTTGACAGCATCTTGTTCTGTTGCTCAGCCTACTGAGACTTAAGTGTAAATGTTTATGTTAATTGGCTGGATAAGTTAATGTTTGTTGCTTTCTTACCTTCTGAGCTATTTTAATCTGTGTAATTATTTCTTATAGAGTTTTGTTTTAGTAAAGTCTATGTATGGTTTTATGAAATTTGGTCTGGTCTGAATTCCTGAACCGTTTAATTCTGACCACGCTTTTCAGAACAAGAGTCATCCACAACACAGCTTTAAGAAACTTATTCTGTGGCATTCAAAGAGCTGTTTAGACATTTTAAAAGTGTGATTCTAGTTGCCCGATGCCTTAAAAGTTAGGCTATGGCTTCTAAGCATTTGAAACAGCCCCAAACAGGAGGTCTTTAAGCAGAGGCTTGACAACCATATGTCAGGAGTGCTCTGATGGTGTTTCCTGCTTGGCAGGGGGTTGGACTCGATGGCCCTTGTGGTCTCTTCCAACTCTATGATTCTATCATTCTATGATTCTATGAAACAGGAAAATGAAGGCCTTGCTCCATTCCCTACAGAAGAATATGAGAAGAGCCTGGCTGCTGCCTCAAGCCCAAGGCCCACGTGGACCAGCATCCTGTTCTCACAAGGGTGAGCCCACGCCTGTGGGAAAAGCTCTCCCCACTTGTGATTCCAAACAACAGGTAGTCAGAGCCTCCAGCACAATGGGTAGACTATGGCCATCAATAGCCTTATCCTCCATGACTTAATCTAATCTTATTTTTAAAAGCTATCCAACCACACAAGCATTGAAATCACAAATCAACTGCTAACCCCTGCAAAATTTACAACCAAGACAGAAAAATGTACCACAGTGACTGTTTTCTTTCCATCTGTGGTATTTGTTCAAACAGAGAGATAAAAAGAGAACATACTCCCCCCCACACACACCTCTGTGCCCCCAGAGACAAAAGGACTCCAGAAAAATGATTGAGGCTATTATTGAGATCAGGTCACGCAGCATCAAGTCCCTTGAGAATAGAATCTAGACTGCAGGGGCAGAGGTGCACCACACATGCAAGGGATTGTTGGACAAATTGCTGGTGCATTACAAAGGAAACTGTGAAGGCCATAAAGAGGCTGAGAGCCAACCAGGGCCAGAGGGAGGAATCAGGAGCATTGGAAGCTTGGGAAAAGCAGCACATTAAATGGAAGTTGAAAAAAATGTCACTGCTCTGAAAACAACCATTTGCCCATCGTAATAATGATGAGATTGTTAGTGAGTGTTCATATTAAATCAAGCAGTTAAAAGTGCCATTTCAGGCAATATTGATTTGTCACTATAAATGTGATTAAAAAGGGAATAATCTGCACCTCTCAACAGAGAATACTAATTAGACTGCTAGTTACTGTTCCATATAAAGTGACCTGCCCCTTCACTCTCCATTCTGGGAGGGGTGGCTAACACCCCAGAGGACAGGATCACACTTCAAAACGACCTTGACAGATTAGAGAACTGGGCCAAAACAAACAAGATGAATTTTAACAGGGAGAAATGTAAAGTATTGCACTTGGGCAAACAAAATGAGAGGCACAAATACAAGATGGGTGACACCTGGCTTGAGAGCAGTACATGTGAAAAGGATCTAGGAGTCTTGGTTGACCACAAACTTGACATGAGCCAACAGTGTGACGCGGCAGCTAAAAAAGCTAATGCAATTCTGGGCTGCATCAATAGGAGTATAGCATCTAGATCAAGGGAAGTAATAGTGCCACTGTATTCTGCTCTGGTCAGACCTCACCTGGAGTACTGTGTCCAGTTCTGGGCACCACAGTTCAAGAAGGACACTGACAAACTGGAACGTGTCCAGAGGAGGGCAACCAAAATGGTCAAAGGCCTGGAAACGATGCCTTATGAGGAACGGCTAAGGGAGCTGGGCATGTTTAGCCTGGAGAAGAGGAGGTTAAGGGGTGATATGATAGCCATGTTCAAATATATAAAAGGATGTCACATAGAGGAGGGAGAAAGGTTGTTTTCTGCTGCTCCAGAGAAGCGGACACGGAGCAATGGATCCAAACTACAAGAAAGAAGATTCCACCTAAACATTAGGAAGAACTTCCTGACAGTAAGAGCTGTTCGACAGTGGAATTTGCTGCCAAGGAGTGTGGTGGAGTCTCCTTCTTTGGAGGTCTTTAAGCAGAGGCTTGACAACCATATGTCAGGAGTGCTCTGATGATGTTTCCTGCTTGGCAGGGGGTTGGACTCGATGGCCCTTGTGGTCTCTTCCAACTCTATGATTCTATGATTCTATCCTTCAGGCTTGTAGTCAATCCTCCCTTATTTCATACAGTGCTACCTCGGGTTAAGTACTTAATTCGTTCCGGAGGTCTGTTCTTAACCTGAAACTGTTCTTAACCTGAAGCACCACTTTAGCTAATGGGGCCTCCTGCTGCCACCACGCCGCTGGAGCACAATTTCTGTTCTCATCCTGAAGCAAAGTTCTTAACCTGAAGCACTATTTCTGGGTTAGCGGAGTCTGTAACCTGAAGCATATGTAACCTGAAGCGTATGTAACCCGAGGTACCACTGTACAGGCTGGCTCTAAAAGTCAACCACTGGAGGGGCCTCATCAGAGACTGCCCTGCCCACCTCATGACAACAGGACACAGGTTGAGGCGCAGGGCTGCTTCCTGCATATACACACAGGACAGGTCAGAAACGGGCAAAATTCCCCGTGTGGTCAAGGGCCACTAGTGGCACCCTCTGGGGACAGGCCCCCTAATATTTTTGATAAGGGAGCCTCCCCGCCCCCCCCTCAATTCCACGGCAATCCTCAAAAGCAAGCGCCAAGGTAAAGAAGCTTCACCCTGCTGGGTCCTTCTGAAGATGACCAGGAACACGGAAGGGCAAAGTGTCTGCACCCAGAGCCTCCCTTTGCCAATTGCCAGAGCACCTCTCCAGAGGGCACACTGGCAATCTCTTTGCCCTGCCATGTCCCTTTCACAAAGATAAGGCAGCTGGTGGGGGCGGGGGGATGGCGGTCCAAGTTGGTCTGGCTGGGTTGGGGGGGCGTAGCAGATACGACGTCATGCACATGTGACACCCCCCCCCCAATGTTGGGTGCAACTGGGTGCTTCAGAGTGCTGCATTCCCTTGGGGGTAATCTGCTGAGGGCCACATGGTGAGCAGGGCAGAAGACAACAGTGGGTGGGGGCAAAGCGCTCCTCCTCTCCATGCCAAGGGCTGCTGGGAAGATGGGCAGATGGCTTTTGAAATTAGGCTGAGGTCCACAAGCTGCCCACTCCTGTTATAAATGATCTAACCAAGCAACACACCGGACAGCTGCAACACAACTGAACTACGGCCATGTTAAGAAGTTAAGCCAGGTCACTATGTGAGTGACTATTTGGCACAAGGTTTAATCCTCCCCTAGCCCAAGGTGCCAACCAGAAAGAGGGCTCTAGGATTCACACCAAGCACCATGTCAGACCCTCCAAGTGCCCCTATTATCCAGGGACAGTCCCAGATTTACAGAAGCCATCCCGGTTTCTGATTCGATCCCAGAATGTCCCCCTTTTCTTTAGGACATTCCTATTTTCATCGGTGAAATGTTGGAGGGTATGGTACCCAACCCCTGTGCCATCTGAAGGCAGCCCTGCATAGGGAAGTTTTTTAATGATTAATAGTTCATTATATTTTTATATATGTTGGTAGCTGCCCAGAGTGGCTAGGCCAACCCAGTCAGATCGGCAGTGTATAAATAGTAATATTATTATTATTACTGTGGAATAGGACATCCCTATTTTCATCAGAGAAATGTTGGAGGGTATGCTGTGTATGATACCATGATACACTATATTCTTTATTAAATTTCTATTCTGCACTTCACCAAAGAATCACAGGGCGGTTTACAATATAAAAACACAAAAACACATAACATAGTAACAAAAGCAATAATCTCCTGCACAATTTAAATATTATTATTTACCGTATTTTTCCCTCTATAACACGCAGATTTTTTCTCCTAAAAAGGAAGGGGAAATGTCTGTGCGTGTTATTGAGCGAATGTGTGGTCCCTGGAGCCAAATGGCAAAAAAAAATCAGGCAAAAATCAAATCGCGCGTCTCGGAGAAGGGAAACCTGAAAAGAGGAAGTGGCTGCTTTCCTGCATTCTGCCTCAGGGTCTTACTGCCCACCCTCCTCTGTTTCCTTGCTGTGTTTGCTCAAACGGAACAAAGAGCAGGGAAAGCCCCTCCCCTCCAGGCAAGCAGAGGGGAAAGCAGAGTGTCTCTGTGCTCCGGTGCTGCTGAAAACATGCAGGAGGGAGAGAGAGAGAGAGAGAGAGAGAGAGAGAGCTGGGTAGGTGAGGGAAAACTTTTGCCTTCCTTTCCTCCCTCCCGTTATACCCCTCTCCTGCATTCTTAGCCAGCTGCTTCTCTGCACACCCCTCTCGTGCTCCTTGTCCATTCTGTATTTTTCCTTCCTTCCCCACTTAAAATGTGGTTAAAAAGCATGGATCCACATGGATCCTCAGGATCTTTGCATTGGGTCACCCCAAATTCACCATCAGATCACATAGCATGTCCATGGCTACAGCCTGCCCCCCAAAAATCACACACGCACTGTTGCCTGGGGCTGCAATGGTGCAAAAATGTGGTTAAAAAGCATGGATCCACATGGATCCTCAGGATCTTTGCATTGGGTCACCCCAAATTCACCATCAGATCACATAGCATGTCCATGGCTACAGCCTGCCCCCCCCCCAAATCACGCACCCACTGTTGCCTGGGGCTGCAATGGTGCAAAAACGTGGTTACAAAACATGGATCCTCAGGATCTTTGCATTGGGTCACCCCAAATTCACCATCAGATCACATGTCTGTGGCCACAGCATGAAGCACAAAAATGATACATCCACTGTTTCATTCAGAATGTTTTTTCCCTTGTTTTCCTCCTCTAAAAACGATGTGCGTGTTATGGTCAGGTGCGTGTTATCGAGCGAAAAATACGGTAATTTAAATGGTCATAACTTCCCCAAAATAATTCTGGGTGCTGTAGTTTGTTAAAGGTGCTGAGAGTTGATAGGAGAACCCCAATCCCTCACGGAGCTACAATTCGCAGAGTGATTTAACAGTCAATCCCTTTGGGAATTGTAGCTCTGTGAGGAGAATAGGGGCGTTTCCTAGCAACTCTGAACACCCTTAACGAACTACAGTACCCAGAATTCTTTGGGGGAAGCCTTGACTGTTTAAAGTGGTATCATAGCGTTTTATATGTACAGTGCGAATGTGGCCACAGGAAAACAGAAGACACATTCATTTTGATGGAAGAACAGGATCAGCAAGGTAGAAATCTTCATGGCTATATAAAAAACGAGAATAAATATTTCAAATATGGAAGGAAGTTTGCCCTGACGAATGGGGGGGGGGGGAGCTAGTTATTCCTCCCTTGAAAGAAATGAGTCCACAGCAATTAAAAGCAATGACTGCCAACTCATATTGATCAGTAATACCTAGCACTTTCAAGATACAAAAGGAAATCAATGTGTAATTTGCAGTGCAATTCCTTTTGTTCCAATTTAGGACACAGTGATGAGGAGCTCACTCAGGTTTCATTACCTCAGCAGAAAGGGCCCACTCATTAGCATCAGAAACTCATAAATGCTTAGTAGTTTTTCCTTCCCAACTTTTTAACAATGTAAAAAGCAATGAACTCTGAATAAACAGCTCAGTCTGCATGCACCTTTCTGTATCTGTTTTTAGGCTCAGCCTAGACAAGTCATCAGGGATTAAATGGCTCCTGGACTTATCACAGGGGAAGTTTTTGTGTTTGGGAAGAAGAATTGATTGTTAAGCCACTCTGGGAACTGTAGGTCTGTGCGGGGAATAGGTGTCTCCTAACAGCTCTCAGCACCCTTCACAACTGCAGCTCCCAGGATTCTCTGGGGCAAGCCATGGCATGATAGCTCTTTAAATGTATGGTGTGAATACTGCCTCTGTCGGACAAACTGATGATGGGAATTGTAGTCTACAAAACTACTGAGGGCACTACACTGCTGCCAGTCTGCCAGAGGTTTAAAGTATTATGCAGACTGAGTGGGCGAGACCAATAGTGGGTCCAGGTAGTTTCTGCACATGCTGTAGAGAAGAGCTTTCCAAACTGTGTGTAAGTGTGTCACACAAACACTCCACGTGCTCCTCCTGGGGCTGGAAAGGGGTGAGTTTAACCTCTGGTTTGCTAGGAAACAGAATTACTGTGTCACAAAATGATGCATGTCTATGTCACCAACATGAAAAGTTTGGAAAGCTCTGCTGTAGAGGGAAGTGAGGGGCAGATGGGGCTTGTCCACCTGGGAAGGGAGCCCATCTAGTAGAAGGAAAACTCTGGTCCCTTGTGGGATGTCTTGGGAGAAGAAAAGGCTAAGAAGTAAACCCTAAGAAGATCCAGAGTGGAATCCCTAAGACAGTTGGATGATGCCTTGTACACTTCCTTCCGGCAACTCCTGCAGCCAAGCTGGTGCCAAATGTATTGTTCTGCTTTCTTTTGGACCACATCAGCAAGGCCAAGGGTCTTGTCATCTGGGAAGCCCCAGACCTCTGTACACACTGTCCAGGTTTGATCCTGGGGAGGCCACTTTGGGGCTGCTACTGCAGCAGTTTGACTTCACCCCCAGAACACTCCATTGTTGCTTGAGACAGATGGATGCCAAGAATAAGGTAGTCTCCTGGATTCCAGTGAGCATCATTAGGCTAAGCTGAATGGCAGAAGTAGCTAAGTGCTAAGCTTTCCTTGCCCAGATTGTTCTAGGGGCCCAAAAACAGCAGCTTCAGATATGCCAGAATTCCTACAGACCAGGAACACAAGAGGATCATCACTGGCCAGCACCCATAAATGTGTGAGGGCGGAGAAGCAGTTTGTGATGTGAGATAGTTTGTCATAGTAAAAGCTTTTGAAAAATGATAAGAGAGATATATCTCCCTGTGGTCTGCTTAACAGGAAATTAATTTTGAGGTGGTTGGCAGTTGTTTGATCTCTGAGGAAACTCTGGGATAAGGTTTTTTTCCCCTCCCTGACTCCACAAAGAACGTGCCCTTGTTATCAGGATCAAATATTCCTTGGGGAAATTGGAGCAGATCAACATGAAAAGCATACACATTAGTAAGAGGTGGATGGTCTTCCAGACTTCTTTGCCTTATCACCATGATCTGCATAGAGGGCATTTGAGTCTGAAGCTTTCTATAATGACGTGCAACTAGACTGAAGAGCATTATGTAAAATGTCACAAAATATTACAGCAAGCTGTAGCTTCCTCCAGAGATGGCTGAAGAATACTTAAAAAGGTAACGGGACCCCTGACCATTAGGTCCAGTCATGACTGACTCTGGGGTTGTGGCGCTCATCTCACTTTATTGGCTGAGGGAGCCGGCTTACAGCTTCCGGGTCATGTGGCCAGCATGACTAAGCCGCTTTTGGCGAACCAGAGCAGTGCACGGAAACGCCGTTTACCTTCCCGCCGGAGCAGTACCTATTTATCTACTTGCACTGGCATGCTTTCAAACTGCTAGGTTGGCAGGAGCAGGGACCGAGCAACGGGAGCTCACCCCATTGCGGGGATTCGAACCACCAACCTTCTGATCGGCAAGTCCTAGGCTCTGTGGTTTAACCCACAGCACCACCCACGTCCCTTCTGAAGAATACTTACCTGCTCCCTTTTACATTGCAGTATCTTCTCTCTGCAAATGCAAAGTTATTTGCTTTGGCAATGGGGGAGGGGGAGAAAGAAACATCCTTTCCTGTCTGTCCCTAGTGCAGACTGCACATATAACAAGGATGGGGAAGCCCATAATCTCTGAGACAGTGCAGTGATTGTGGTCATGCTACAACCTCCTGCTAGCACATAAGTAGCATCCGGTTGGGTTACAAATTGGATGGGGGACCACATGTTGAGATTCCTGCATTGGGGTCCCTTCCAACTCTATGATATTCTACAATCTTACAAGAGCTCAGTGGCATCATAAAAATTCTGAAGGGGTTCTAGAGATTTAGAGAACAGGACATGCAAGCTCTACAACAGAGCTGTTGGTGGTTCACCATCCTTGGGAGATGGGATGTCATGGCACTGGGTTCCAGCAACCTACTCTAATCAGTTGGTATGTGCAGGATTCCTTGCAGATGAGCAGATACCTTGGGTCCTGCTCTGAAACATTTTGGTGGAGAGCAAAATTGGTTGATTCATCTCTACCCAAATTCTGGACTGGATCACAGAAGCCAGAAGATGAAGAGACTTTCCAAAGCACAAGAAGAGAGAAATTGTTTATTTTTATTTTTTAAAATCTAATCATCATGCAAATACACCTATTTTATGTTATTAGATAGAATATAAACTTATAGCATGTAGCTTTCACCATCAAAATGCTCAGTCATCTATTTTTCCAGGACCTCAAAACATACCGTATACATCTAACCTAATTGCCCTAATTACCTCCTTGTCATTCATTCTTAAAGCACTGAGTGCTTTGAAGTGCAACAAATATTTACCATGAAGGGTATAACTGTCATCTTACAATTCCAATTATTATCTCCCACCTGGATTTTAAGAAGTGAATATTCAGCAAACGTTGTCAATGCGTAGCCTTATCCATCAAACAAAACTATTTCTTACAAGATAAAGTCCTTAGGACTGTCTTTGTTTCTTTCACAATGAAATATCCAACTATCACACTGGTTACACTTTCCAACTAGAGAACAACAAAATAAATTATCCCCAAAGCAATTTCATAATTATCCCCAAAGCATTTTCATATTCTTAATCACACTCATGTTTGCTTTATCGGTATCACCTCTTTAGATTCCTGATTTGCATTATCATAATTGAATATAACTTACACAGTACAATGAACAATTAACTTATTCCTGTGCAAAGGGAAAGGGGAGGTGTTTGTAAATGAGAATATCCACACCAGATTGCCTGATTTTGCTCAGGTATTTCACACAATACTAGAACTGGAAAGTTCAAAGGGATCCCAAGAGTCATCTAGTCCAACCCTCTGCAATGCAGGAGGTTTTTCCTTGAAAGAGAGTAGAGTTGGGGGGTCACAGAAGAGGAGACCACACACCTAAGTGTAGAAAGAATTGGGAGAGGCATTGAATGGTGGGACTGGGAGAGGGAGTCTTGTTTGTCTTGTAGTATCATTGGAGGAGAGAGTTCCCAGCCGGCTAATAGAAATAATGGTTGGCTTACAGTCCTAGGTACAAATAGGGATGGAATAATCCGTCAATTTTTGTTCTCTGTTTCTCTTTCTTCCAGATTTAAATTTGGTTATCCATATTTTGAAGCACTTTGCAATTCTTTTAATAAAAAGATTCCTCCTGAAAATTAATCAGCATCTTAATGCAATTTTATTTTCTGTTTGAGAGAAAACATACAATGGGGAGAACCAAGACCCCCTCCCATGTTAATTCCCAACCCCCAGGCCTAAAAGTTCCCTGTGCTCTTTCCTCATCACAATCCTTAAAACAAGGTGGCAACAAAAGCATTTCACCCTGTATTGATTTGCTAAGGCTGGTAAGTGTTTTGAAACAACAAGGGGCTTTCTTTTTTGGCTAACAACGAACCATGTCACTCTGTTTTGTGAAGAACCATTTCTTTATAAACATCCGTAGCCCTCAGTGGATTCTGTATGAGGTGTGTTGTTCCTCAGTGCATAATCTCTACACATAAAAAACAGGCTTTAAAATATTTATCCCCATCTCCAGTATGCACCAATAGACTCCAAAAATTACAGCTAGTTAGAAGATAAAATAAGCTTGTTGATGGTTTCAGCAGATATTCAGGCAAGCCCCCACCCCCCACCCCTTGCCTCCTACACACAGACACACTCTGCTTGCAGAAAATGTCAGGGATGATGATGTTGCCTAGAGAATTTATCGTCTTCAAGTTAACCTCCGCATAACGAAGGAGGATATTAAAGCTAAAGACAACCTACTCTTTCCACTCCATGACCACATTCACACCATACATTTAAAGCATTACGAGAGCACTTTAAATGGTCTTGGCTCCCCCACAAAGAAGGATGGGAGCTGCTGTTTGTTATGGGTGTTTCATGGTTCCCCATGAAGAGGGACGGGTCATTAAGCCATTCTGAGAACTGTAGCTCTGGGAAGGGGAGGGGGGTCCCGTAACAGTGCCCGTAACACAGCGCAGCTCCCAGGATTCTTGGGGGGAAGCATAGCTGTTTAGAGAAGCACCATCACACTTTAAATGTATAGCGTGAAATGTGTTGAAATGGCACCCTTTGTATATCATTATGCCCCTTGCCAGCTCTCTATTGGGGAGCATGGAATTAAGCCTGACCAGAGCATGTGGAACCCTGATCGTGCAGAATTTCACACAACAGGGGAGCCTGCACTGCCCTCCCAGGTGTGCATCCCCAACATATAAACAGACAGGATGTGACACCATAGGTAGTCAGTGGGCAGAGCGCGCTCCTTGACTCATGTCATGACTGATGGCCAAGGAACTGCAGCGGGTGCCAGTGTTCAGAGGAATTCAGTTCAGTTCACCTTTAAAACCGAATCTCTCATTCCACACTTTCAGAAACAATGTGAGAACCAAAACACAGCCATCCATCAAAATTCTGAATTTTGCATTACAGTTCTCCAACAACAAAATGCAAATATTCGGGGAAAGTGTCACACAAATCAATTCCTTAGTGAAAATAAAATACGGAAATGCATTAAGTTAAACTACTTGCAATAATGAATACCTTGGTCCAAACTGCAGGCAGCAATGCATTTATTAAGAGAAATTGCACTAAAATGTTGAATAATTTTTATGAGGATTTAAAAAACACCACAGATTGCTGAAGAACTGAATTTAAGACTGGAAAAATGAGAATCTGAGAAAACAAAAATTGCCAGATTATTCCATCATTACCATAAGAGCCAACTCCTAGGTGCCAAGAGGTCACTTCGACCTTGATTACGGTTGGTTGGTTGGTTGGTTGGTTGGTTGATTGATTATGCTGGGCAGGGCTTACCTCCCCCCCCCAATATTTTATTCAAGATCACACCCCTGGTCATTACTCTTGGGCACTGTAAGAACACTGCACTAAATGGGTCTTTGGCCTGATCTAGCCAGACTTTTTATCTAAGACTTTTTATCTCCAGGGTGGGAGCTACCTACACTTGGCTTCTCTTCCATTCTGTCTTTCACCCACACAGAGCCACTGCGGCACAAGACAATTGTCTCACATCCCTTGCTGATGGAATAAGGATTCCTCCTTGCTAGCACACTGCCCTTCATTTCAAAAGAAATGTGTCAACTTTACACCTGCAGAGAAGCTGGCCTATTCATTATCAAGCATAAAAACATTTTTTTCTCCTCCCAGTGACTCATTTAATTCTTACGTTTCCTAACAAGCTGAGCACTCCTAGCGACTGATATTAAATCACATGGCAAGACTGAGAGAACAAGCTGCTTTTGAACAAAATGTTTCTTTAAAAAAAATAAAAATCAGAGACAGAAAAGTATAGGAAGGTCCAATAGGAATACCAAAGGGATTTTGATTCAAATTGGATTGATGGAATGCCATGGACATGCAACAGGAAGCAGGAAGTGTCATAAGCCTTTTCAGGGAAAACAAACAGCAGCATATCTACAAGGGGACATGAAGAAGAAGAAGAAGAAGAGTTTGGATTTGATATCCCGCTTTATCACTACCCAAAGGAGTCTCAAAGCGGCTAACATTCTCCTTTCCCTTCCTCCCCCACAACAAACACTCTGTGAGGTGAGTGGGGCTGAGAGACTTCAGAGAAGTGTGACTGGCCCAAGGTCACCCAGCAGCTGCATGTGGAGGAGCGGAGACGCGAACCCGGTTCCCCAGATTACGAGTCCACCGCTCTTCACCACTACACCACACTGGCCTCAGCTTCATATATAGTAAGCCTGCAACTGACACATGGGTTACGTTCCAGGGATTGTGCCTAAAGCTAAAAGTGAGTATAGTCAGAACACATTGGGTTCAACTGCCAGTAGGATTGCCAAGGTTTTGTTTCCCAGATGCCTAACACTTTCCCACCTATTTTTTATTTATTCATGAGCTGCAACTCTCATCATCCCATCTGTGCTTTAGCCTTTTTTGTCCCTGCCTCTTAAGAAGGTAAGAAGAGCCCTGAGACTGGATTAGACCAAATTCCCAGCTAGTCTAGTATCCTGTTCCCTGTGTGAGTATCTGGAGGCGATTGGGGGATGGATGGCAGCTAACAGATTGACGTTGAATCCTGACAAGACAGAAGTACAGCCATACCTTGGAGGTCGAACGGAATCCGTTCCAGAAGTCCATTCTACTTCCAAAACATTTGAAAACCAAATTGTGGCTCCTGCAGCCAATCACAAGCCATGTAAGTCCTGTTGGACATTTGGGTTCCAAAAGAGCATTCACTGGAACAATCACTTCCAGGTTTGCAGCATTTGGGAGTCAAAACGTCCAAGTTCTGGGGTGTTCGACAACCAAGGTACGACTGTACTGTTTTTGGGGGACAGGGGCAGGCAGGTGTGGAGGACTCCCTGGTCCTGAATGTGGTAACTGTCCTCCTGAAGGACCAGGTGCGCAGCCTGGGAGTCATTTTGGACTCACAGCTGTCCATGGAAGCGCAGGTCAATTCTTTGTCCAGGGCAGCTGTTTATCAGCTCCATCTGGTACGCAGGCTGAGACCCTACCTGCCAGCTCACCACCTTGCCAGAGTGCTGCACGCTCTGGTTATCTCCTGCCTGGACTACTGCAATGCACTCTACGTGGGGCTACCTTTGAAGGTGACTCGGAAACTACAACTAATCGAGAAAGCGGCAGGTAGACTGGTGACTGGGAGTGGCCGCTAAGACCATATAACACTGGTCCTAAAGGATTTACATTCAGTCCCAGTACGTTTCCAAACACAATTTAAAGGTGCTGACCTTTAAAGCCCTAAACGGTCTTGGCCCTGTAGACCTGAAGGAATGTCTCCACCCACATCGTCCAGCCCGGACACGGAGATCCAGCTACTAGGGCCTTCTGGCGGTTCTCTCACTGTGAGAAGTGAGGTTACAGAGAACCAGGCAGAGGGCCTTCTCAGTAGTGGTTCTCACCCTGTGGAATGCCCTCCCACCAGATGTCAAGGAAATAAACAACTATCTGACTTTTAGAAGACATCTGAAGGCAGCCCTGTTTAGGGAAGTTTTTAATGTTTGATGTTTTATCGTGTTCTAATATTCTGCTGGGAGCTGCCCAAAGTGGCTGGGGAAACCCAGCCAGATGGGCAGGGTATAAATGAATTATTATTATTATTATTATTATTATTATTATTATTATTATTATTATTCCCACACTGGCCAACCAGACACTTGTGGCAAGCCCACAAGCAGGTCTGAGCACAACATCTGATTCCCAGCAACTGGTATCCAGAGGCATTCTGCCTCTAACAATGACCTTAATAAGTTTGCAAAAGGGTAGCTTTTGCCTTCCAGTTGTGGCTGGCTTACAAATACCAGCCTACCTGACCATTGGCCATGCTGGCTGGGAGACATGGGAGCTTGAGATCAACAACATCTCTGTTTATGTTGGCAGTTTGTTGTTGAAAACCCGCTTGTAGACAAACCTCAATCAAGAAGTATGTACTTTTCTGAAATAATAATAAAAAAATAATAAAAAAACATCTAGGGGGGACACTGGCTATCCATGGGTTTCGTTGTCCTTTTCTGCACCGCTCCCAGCTTCATGATACCCTTTTTTGAGACAAGTCAGGTCAGATCAGTGATTTTTGGGGGTGTGGAGAACTTCAGCATCCCAGGCTATATAGAACATGAGGTATTTGACAATACACATTTGATTTCCTTGTTGGACTTTATAAAAGAGGCTAATTGGCAATGGCACTTGCAACTGAAATGTTACACATGGCATGAGGTAGTAGAAAGACAGTATCTGATATGAACCAGTTGCCTTTTGGAATGTGTGGGCTGAGTGAGAACTCTCGAGAAGGCTCTGTGTAAATGCAGCATGGAAGCAGATCGCTAATGTCTTTGCACTTACTGATATAGCTGTAAAATAATGTTATTTTGGACTGCATAATTATGGGCAGAACAGATGGTGGAAGCTTAAAACTTTCATTAAAAAGGGGGGGGGACAGTTTGCCAATGTCTCAGTAGTCTTTTTTTAAAAAGTAAAAAAAAAATGTACTTATTCTTGTACATTCCAGAAGGAATCCATATTGCTGTTGCAAGCAAGATAGTGGATTCAGACCTCGATTAAGGAAATAACATTAACTGGGGGGGGGGGAGAGAAATAACATTTAAAAGGCAGCGGACATAATTCATCTTTTTCTTGCTGAGAGACTTCCTGTTGATGTTTAATGCTCTCTCTCTCTCTCTCTTTTAAAGAAAACGATTTCAAAAAGTCTTACAGAAATGAAGTATAAATCATAGTTGGGTATGTTTTGCCTGGAAAAGAGGAGACTGAGAGGAGGTACGGCAGCCATCGTCACCGTTCTAAAGAGCTGCCATGTGGAAGATGGAGCAAGCTTGTTTTCTCCAGCTGTAGAGCAGGTGTAGGCAAACTTGGCCCTCCAGATGTTTTGGGACTACAACTCCCATCATCCCTAGCTAACAGGACCAGTGGTCAGGGATAATGGGAATTGTAGTCTCCAAACATCTGGAGGCCTGAGTTTGCTTATACCTGCTCTAGAGGGTAGGACTAGAACTAATGGCTTCAAGTTACAAGACAAGAGATTCTGACTAAACACCAGGAAGAACTTTCTGACAGTAAGAGCTGTTTGACAGTGGAACAGACTCCCTTGGGAGGTGGTGGACTCTCCTTCCTTGGAGGTCTTTAAGCAGTTTGGATGGCCATCTGTCGTGGATGCTTCAGCTGAGATTCCTGCATTGCCGGGGTTGGACTAGATGACCCTCAGGACCCCTTCCAACTCTACCATTCTACGATTTTATGAGTAATGTATAACAAAAATTGAACTTTAATGTGCACAATGTCTCTTGCTTCTCTGGATGGAATTAAAGAGAGATGTGCGCGAAGGTAAAATGTCCATTTGCTGCTCTGCATACGTTTGCCTCTGGCATCGCTCACCAGTTGCATGTGTCCTTTGGCCAACTGCCCAGAAGAGAATATGGCCCCTATCTTGAAAATAGACTCTCCCCCTTGTACTGTAGGCTTTTCTTTTTAAAAGAGCAAATAGTTGCTGTAATGACATGAGAAAGGGGGCACACATTCTTAGGAATGCTGAGCAGTTACCCATAAAACAATTTGATTATGAGAAAGCTTTCCTCTGAAACATCTGCCCTGTTTCCCTACTTTAGCCTTTCCTTTCAGATCACTTTGTGCCACACCCATTCTTTAAACTCGGCTCCTTTTGCCTTGACTCTGGAATCTGGGGACTCAGCTATACAGCTGCAAATAAAACATTTTAAATGTGTTGTAAAGTGTAACTTACAAATGTGACACTTGATGGCAATGGTGAATTCAATGGCAAATTCAATATATTTTTCAAAACGTTTTCTAAAAAAGCATTTTCACAGCATTTTTTATATGTGTGTAGATTCTACCTAGGTCTTCTGCGACACTCTCCTGGCTTCTCCTTCCCCCTGACCTCTATGCTCTTCTCTCTCCCGTTTACCAGCTTCACTGATGTAAAGGTAAAGGGACCCCTGACCATTAGGTCCAGTCGTGGCCGACTCTGGGGTTGCAGCGCTCATCTCGCTTTATTGGCCAAGGGAGCCAGCGTACAGCTTCCGGGTCATGTGGCCAGCATGACTAAGCCGCTTCTGGTGAACCAGAGCAGTACATGGAAACGCCGTTTACCTTCCCGCTGGAGCGGTACCTATTTATCTACTTGCACTTTGATGTGCTTTCGAACTGCTAGGTTGGCAGGAGCTGGGACAGAGCAAAGGGAGCTCACCCCGTCGCGGGGATTCGAACTGCCAACCTTCTGATTGGCAAGCCCTAGGCTCAGTGGTTTAACCCACAGCGCCACCCGCGTCCCATTCACTGATATACAGTATACACTATAGTATACAGTATACACTATAGTGAACATTATTCACGTTTTCCCCACCCAAATTCTTAACCAAGTAGAAGGGCATCATAATTTTGCTAAGTTTCTGATTTCTGCCCCCACATCTTATGTTTCAGTTTCCTGGGCTAATGTTTTGAACCCCCCTGGGTGCAGCAGCCTCTAAAACAGAAGGAAACCACTGTATGCTAAATACCAAACACAAAATGGCTCAATTGCTTTGCAGGTAGTTTTAATGTTTTATTCCCAAGAGTCAGTGAAGAAAAGCTAATTAAAGCTTTAAGGAGATATGAAAACCATGGTTGTGTTCAGGTGTCATGATAAACCAGGATTTCTGACAATTTGGGGGGCATTAGCAGCGTTCCATTGTATGCCCCCATCACTTCCTCCATGGCATAAGTTGGAGAAACAAGCCAAAATTAAGCACAGCTTCCCATGAAGTCTAAAACCAGGGTTGTGGGTTGCTTTCCCCCAACAAACCAGGATCCCTTAAATGGAACCTGTTGCTGGCTTGTTGGACCTGGTTTGCAAGTGAAAAACAACCCATGATTTTGTGTTCAAATGCAGTGGGAAACTGCAGCTTCTGGATTTCAGTCTGATCAGGCTGTTAGCATGATACTTGTCTGCGCCAGCCCCAGGTGAGTGTCTGTGGACAAGATACAACAGTGTGTCTTTAGTGGGTCCTCACTTCTCCTTCCACTGCCTATTCACTTGTTCTATGCCTATGAGACCATACCCAACATGTATAAGGACAGAGAGAGGAGAAGCAAGCCAAGTGAAGGATGCTTCTCACTTGAGTCACATCTTGCATGCCAGAGAAGGCAGGGGGAGCAGGGACAGTTGGATCTGTAGGTTTGGGGGGGCAGTGGGCCCCCTGGAAAACTGTGGGTGTTGACAGGCGCTCAATGATTCTGACCCCTGAAATCCATTCTACTGTTCAATTAACCACAATAAGCCAGAAATGTGCACACTTGCCCTGAGCTTCCTAGAAGCCAGGTAAGAATTTAAATATGTAAAATAAATATAGTATACTGAAAAGTTTATGTTTGGGTACACACACATGAAAAATTGGTGTTGCTTCTTAGTTTGGAACTCTTCCCCAAGCAGGTTTACAGTAGTACCTTGGGTTACATACGCTTCAGGTTACATATGTTTCAGGTTACAGACTCTGCTAACCCAGAAATAGTACCTCAGGTTAAGAATTTTGCTTCAGGATGAGAACAGAAATCGTTCTCTGGCAGCGTGGCAGCAGCAGCAGAAGGAGGCCCCATTAGCTAAAGTGGTGCTTCAGGTTAAGAACAGTTTCAGGTTAAGAACGGACCTCCGGAACGAATTAAGTACTTAACCCGAGGTACCACTGTACTATAAGCCATCAGGCTCTGCACATGGAGCTTGAATGTTTCACAATCACAGCTTCATCGACCAGAAGCTCCATTTTCTAATCAGTTAGTTCTGGCAGTCCGAGATACACTCGGTGGTTTACTAGCTTCATAAAAGGCTCTGGGCATGCTCCAGGATCCCTTCCAGCCAAGCCGGCTACAACAAGCAGCAAAATACCAAGCAGCTGGGGAGGCTCTCCAGAATGCACACATTTTATTTTTTAAAAAGAAGTTTTAAAAGCTCCCAAACTCTCCTTGCCTTTCCAGTGCCGTTTGTGCTCCAGTTCCAGATGGCATAAGACAAGCTTCACAGCTTAAGGGGAAAGAGGCTGCTTGTTAGCAGATTGCTTTCTGAAAGTCCTTGGTGAGCAACGTTCAAAATCTTCCCAGCTACACTCACAGATCTTTCTGGCTGCCAAAGCGTTGGCATCGCAGGGTGGACAGCATTCATCAGCCAGAAGAGAAAAGAGGGGCTGTGATTCTCACAAGGGTTGCACCTTTAACAAATGGTTCATTGATGTAAAAGATGCATCATTCCCCGTTAAAACAGAAAAGTTAAAGGGGGAAAGCCACCTCTTAATTTTGATAATTAACAGCACCATTAATTTCATTATTATTTTATTCATTCATTTTGTTTCCACTCATTCTCTAAGGGGGACACAGCTATGATTCTGTTGCCTGTAACTTCTGTGTTTTCATATATGTATATCTATATATATATAATTTATTCTTTGAATTTTTCTGGAGAGCCCAAAAATTGCATTATTAATTAAAAAAACTAATACAAAATTACATTAATAATAATAATATTAACATCAGGAAGAACTCTCTGGTGGTAAGAGCTGTTTGACAGCGGAACGGTCTCTCCTGGGAGGCTGTGAACTCTCCTTCCTTGGAGCTTTTGAAGCAGAGGTTGGGTGTCCATCTGTCAGGGATGCTATAGCTGAGATTCCAGCACTGCAGGGGGATAGACTAGATGGCCCTTGGGGTCCCTTCCAACTCTACAATTTTATGACTCTATGAAACCCTGTATTCCTGTACAACATACATCACAACTGATAACAAGGGCAGCTGAAGTATTAAAGTATTTATATATATATATATATATCTCCAGTGCTTTTTTCTGGAGGGATGCAGGGGTATGCATATCCCTAAACATTTTGTGAATCTAACATGAGAAGAAACTAAAAATTTAAGATTTTTAGTTTCTTCTCTAGCACGGTGAATCGTCAGTTCTGTTGCTATCCCTGATGGCGGCCTCATTTCCTGTCATGGTGTTTCCTGAGTCTCAGACGGAAGCCAGCATTTAATGTGTGAAGTAGGAGTTGGAATCTAGCATGGTGATTGGTCAATTTCATTGTTACCACCCCCGATGGCGGCTTCATTTCCTTTCCCAGTGGAAAGGAAGGCTATGCTCTATCTTTGTCACCAAACTCTGAGTATAAATTGCACACTGTATTAATTGATATTGTTTTTAACATTAGTGACCATGTGATGATTTTAGCTTATGAATTTTATTGTTTAATGTTTTTATTTGTACAGTGGGGTACTTTTATAGCTTTGTTTAGAGTACGTAATGTTTTAATAATATAAATGTTTTAAGTCTTTTTTTTTAATTCAGTATATTTTCTTTTAATTGTCAAATAATTCTGTGTACATTGCGGCAGCCTTTGGCTATGTGCAATAAAACTGACTGAGACCTTTCCCAGTGATTTTCTTGAGTCAAAATGAAAGTAACCCTAAACAAAACACTGTATATCTCTACCTCTGCATACCTAGGGATGGATAGATACCTCCTATCCACACACATCTACTTACCTACCTACCTATATCTAAAACCACAATACTAATAATATTAAATAACAACCACGTCAGGACTGGATACAACCATTTAAAAAAAACAAAACCAAAAACAATCACAGTTGGAGTAAAATTTCATTCAAAGGAAAGGCCTGGCAAAATCAAAACATCTTCACTACAGGTGGTGACCAAGTTGCGCAGGCATTCCAATCCTGGCTGCTGCGCATGTCAGTGGAGAACAAATAAGCACCCCCTGCCCCATTACTTTACGCCACACCCCTATAACAATCCCCACCACCCATTCTGCCTTCTTCTGGATCCAAAAGGACCCACACGTCAACTGGACATGTCCCAAATGTTTGCCGCCTGTACTTATGTGGGGGGAAAGGCCAACAATGAGGGGACAAAGCAGGCCTCTTTGTAAGGAGGGCGTTCCATAATCCGGGTGCCACATCCAAGAAAGCCCTGCTTTGTGTCCCAGAAAATCCAGAGAATCCTAATGGAAATAGGGACAGAAATTGCAGGTGGATGCTTATTTATTCTATGTCCAGTACAGAAATCAATCCATTGAATACAATCACAATTCACTGAAATAAAGGGAGCAAAATAACGTCATGGCAACACAATTTAGATAACCTATGTTCCATGTGGGGAAAGGCTGTCCATCAGAGATATCCTGGCGCCAAACCTTGACCAGTAACCTCAAGCTGTTCCGTTGCAGAAACAAATAAATGCGAAAAGAACGTGCCACCTGAAACTCACTCCTGTCTATTGCCATTTGCTGTAAGAACCTAGTTCCCTTTGTTTCCAAGTTTCATTTCCTTCGAAGCAGACACAGAGCTGTAACTGAAAGCGCTCCCCATACCTTCCCCAGGAGGCACACCTTCCCCCTTAGAGGAGTACCATGACACCACTGCTGATCATGGGTCCATCTAGCCCAGTGATATCAACAATGGCTGGCTGCAGCTCTCCAGTTTCAGACAGGAGTCTTTCCCCTTCCTGGGGATCAATCCTGCGGCCCTTCTGCATGCACAGCACCCTGGCCCTACGCAGGACAGCTCAAGGTCTTTCCCAGGCCATAGGTTATTTGTTTCTTTCCCCACAAACCAGTGGGAACTGTTCACACAGCTGCTTTATTTGAGACATAGATTTGCAGCAACAAATATATGATTTTTTACTTTGGGAATAAAAAGAAAGAAATGGGATTTTGTTTTTTAAGCAGTCACTGCACCTTCTTCCCCCCGATTTTTGCCTCACTCTGCAGAGCAATGTCCAAAGAAGTGAAATGTCTTAAGGTACATCTCACATGTTTCTTCTTTCATCATTCCAAATCCCTTTAATATTCAGTCCCAAAGATGCACAGGAAATCACCTCCTCTTGGGAAGCAACAGGCGTGTCGACAATGGAAGCCTCTGTGCCCTCTTTCCAACCGGCTTTTCATGTGCCATGGCATTGTGAGCAACAGCTAAATTATTCCTGTGGCTTCAGAGAAGGTGAAAGCTTTATGCTAAATGGGGGAAAGGAAGAGCATGAAAATGGAGGTTGGTTGACCCACAAAGGGAAGGTTGAGAGCCATCCATATCCAGAGAGAAGGGGAATGTAATTTGCGCAGGGTATCAGTCAATGACCTCTGACAAACAAACTCTTCTAGAAGCGAAAACACATTTTGAAAAGATTCGCCACAGTCATTTGCCTAGGAAGTAGATTCTCAGCATTAATTCTGTGTAGGAGCATAGGAAGCTGTGAAAAAGGAAGATGGTCTTTAATCATTTACATGGGAAGCTGCTTTATAGAAAGTCACACCATGGATCCATGTAACTCAGTACTGTCTACACTGACTGGCAGCTGCTCTCCAGGATTTTTGGTCTACACAACATGACAATTACAGGAAGCTGCCTTATACGCCCAGTCTCAAATCTTCCATTCTTGGGCAAGGTGATTGAGCGAGTGGTTGCTGAACAAGTCCAGGCACGCCTGGAAGAAGCGGACCATTTGGATCCCTTCCAGTTGGGATTCAGGCCTCATCATGGGACTGAAACTGCCTTGGTCGCACTGGTTGATGATCTCCGGCGGGCTAGGGACAAAGGTGAGAGCTGTTTCCTAGTTCTGCTGGATCTCTCAGCGGCGTTTGATACCATCGACCATAACATCCTTCTGGACCGTCTTGAGGGGCTGGGAGCTGGGGGCACTGTCATACAGTGGTTCCACTCCTTCCTCCTGGGCCGTGTTCAGAAAGTGGTGGTGGGGGATGAGTGTTCAGACCCCTGGGCTCTCATTTGTGGGGTGCCTCAGGGTTCTGTCCTCTCCCCCATGCTTTTCAACATCTACATGCAGCCGCTGGGAGAGATCATCAGGGGGTTTGGGCTGGGTGTTCAGCAGTATGCGGATGATACCCAGCTCTACCTCTCTTTCAAATCAGAACCAGTGAAGGCGGTGACGGTCCTGTGTGAGTGTCTGGAGGCGGTTGGAGGATGGATGGCGGCTAACAGATTGAAATTGAATCCTGACAAGACAGAAGTACTGTTTCTGGGGGACACGGGGCAGGCAGGTGTGAAGGATTCCCTGGTCCTGAATGGGGTAACTGTGCCCCTGAAGGACCAGGTGCGCAGCCTGGGAGTCATTTTGGACTCGCAGCTGTCCATGGAGGCACAGGTTAAATCCGTGTCCAGGGCAGCTGTGTACCAGCTCCATCTGGTACGGAGGCTGAGACCCTATCTGCCTGCAGACTGCCTCGCCAGAGTGGTGCTTGCTCTAGTTATCTCCTGCTTGGACTACTGCAATGTGCTCTACGTGGGGCTACCTTTGAAGGTGACCCGGAAACTACAACTAATCCAGAACGCAGCAGCCAGACTGGTGACTGGGAGCGGCCGCCGAGACCATATAACACCGGTCTTGAAAGACCTACATTGGCTCCCAGTACGTTTCCGAGCACAATTCAAAGTGTTGGTGCTGACCTTTAAAGCCCTAAACGGCTTCAGTCCAGTATATCTAAAGGAGCATCTCCACTCCCATCGTTCTGCCCGGACAGTGAGGTCCAGCACTGAGGGCCTTCTGGCGGTTCCCTCACTGCGAGAAGCCAAGTTACAGGGAACCAGGCAGAGGGCCTTCTCGATAGTGGCGCCCTCCCTGTGGAACGCCCTCCCACCAGATGTCAAAGAGAACAACAACTACCAGACTTTTTGAAGACATCTGAAGGCAGCCCTGTTTAGGGAAGCTTTTAATGTTTGATGTATCACAGTATTTTAATATTCTTTTGGAAGCCGCCCAGAGTGGCTGGGGAAACCCAGCCAGATGGGCGGGGTATAAGTAATAAATTATGATTTATTATTATTATTATACAGTCATACCTCATGTTACGTCCGCTTCATGTTACGTTCTTTCAGGATACGTCCTGCGGCGACCCAGAAGTACCAGAAAGGGTCCTGTTCGCAACCAGAGGTACCACTGTACTGAGCTCAGACCATTGATCCACCTCGCTCAGGGCTGGCCCACCTAGCTCAGAAATTTCTCCTCCAACTGGCAATAAATCTTCAAGGTTTCAGGCAGCAGAATCTCCCAGTCCGACCTTTAGATGCCGGGCACTTTGGACCTTCTGCATACCACTGAGCCGCAGTCCTTTCCCAATCAGAATCTTGCAGAACAAGCAAAAACAAAAACCCACATGTCCAAACATGAAGGTTGCCCTGGCATAGGTTTGCCTCCTCTGTGGAATCCAGGCATTTGCTGTTTAAACAGTACAATGGGCTCTGATTCCTGGGGCCAGAAAAACTGGCCATGCAAGCCAGTCGGAGTGGCAGTGTCTGACTGGGAGCTATTGGTGCCATGCGCTGTTCAAAAGCTGTGCCCTGAGATCAGATATCAATCCCAACATATAGTAGGCCTAGCAGGTAAATGATTTAAACATGAAAACAATTACAGCCATATTTGCAGATAACAGGAACAAATCAAAAGATTGTTTAATGCTGTATTGTGTTTTTAATATTCGGTTGGGAGCTGCCCAGAGTGGCTGGGGAAACCCAGCCAGATGGGCGGGGTATATATTATTATTATTATTATTATTATTATTATTATTATTATTATTATTATTTATTGAATTGTCAAACCTAACTTAAAGGCACACCATGTGTTAAAGACATGGAACTCAATAAGGAACTCCAGAAGAGTTGATTTCAAAAAGATGCAATTCCACAGCTGAGAAGAAGTAAGAAGCCTTCTCTGTCACAGAACTTATAGAACAGGCTTCCTCAACCTCGGCCCTCCAGATGTTTTGAGACTACAATTCCCATCATCCCTGACCACTGGTCCTGCTAGCTAGGAATCATGGGAGTTGTAGGCCAAAAACATCTGGAGGGCCGAGGTTGAGGAAGCCTGTTCTAGAAGCTATTTGTAAGGATAAACAGTGCTTTACATAATAAATGCACCTAAAAGCATGATTAACGCAGTCTGATCGGAAATGTTAGGCCCACCTGTCACTATTTTAATTTGCAGCAATGCTTCCATTTTGCATAATCTTGACATATCTCAAGTGGTGAGAGCTTCAGGTACAACAAAAGGTTTGCTATGCTAATGCAGAGAGCAATTTGTAGCCTTCTGGATATAGCTGGACTACAGCTCCCATCATCCCTAGCAACTGGCTGTGCTGCCTGGAGCTGACAAGCTCCATCAAGATCTGTGGGGCTGCAGGTCTCCTTTATTGTAGAAATAAGCAGTTGCGGGGTGGGGGTGACAAGAACCAGACAATAACACAGTGGATGTTCTCCCAAATAATGGCTCCACTGCAGCCAAGGGTCACAACCTTACAGAACTC
The DNA here is from genome assembly GCF_964270895.1 of Podarcis filfolensis. NCBI lineage: Eukaryota > Metazoa > Chordata > Lepidosauria > Squamata > Lacertidae > Podarcis > Podarcis filfolensis. The sequence continues at coordinate 2,712,085 of NC_139616.1, forward strand.
ACTGCTGAATCCCAGGCCCAGAAATGGGATAGCTCTGGCTTCCTCAATCTCGGCCCTCCAGATGTTTTTGGCCTACAACTCCCATGATCCCTAGCTAGCAGGACCAGTGGTCAGGGATGATGGGAATTGTAGTCTCAAAACATCTGGAGGGCCGAGGTTGAGGAAGCCTGGGATAGCTACTACAACCCATCTATAGCCAGGGTCAGCTCATTAGACCCAATGCATTAGGCAGTAAAGGGGGCAGGATCCCAGGTGCTCGAGGCCAATTCATCCCCTTTTCCATGCAGGTGGATGAAACAAAAGTATCTCCCTTTTGCTTTGGAAGCCCAAACACAACTGCCTCCAAAGTCGGGCCAGGGTGAGGTGGGGATTAATTTTTGCTGAGGGCAAGCAAAATGTCTGCAGCAAGTGTCCCAGAGTTCATATAAGCCCAACAAGCTCCAAGCCCTGGAATTTTAAAACCTGCAGTCAACATGAGCTGGCGAACTTTACAGCTTGACAGCTGCAGAAATTCAACCAGGACAGGTTTACGTTTAATTACTTTCTGCCCTCTGTCACAGGCTGCTGACCTGCATTTAGAAACCCGGACGTCTTAGCCCAGTGAAAAATGAGAACAGCTTCTCCCCTTTGCTCCTTCACAAAATGTCAGGGGAAGAAAAAACTGATGGATAATTCAACCTGCCTGCCAAAGACACAACTTCACTCGGCAACCTTTACCTGGTCAGGGTTTCAATTTAGATAGTCCCCTTAACATTACCCTGAGGAAATGGATGGGTTACATCATCATCAACAACAACAACGACAACAACGACAACAACAACAACAACAACAACAACAACAACAACCATCTTCTTTGCCACACGAAAGATGGCAAGTGCCACGTAATGACCTAGACCAGGATTAGCCAAGTGGAAACTTTTTCTTCCCTTTAAGTCTCACCACCTCTTCTTAACTGGCTTTGGTACTTTCTCACACATCTCCTCAGTCCCTCTGTTCATCAATCAGCAACCTCCTTTGAGCTAATTCTCCTACCTGGGCTCTCCTTCTCTCGCAGCTCTTAAACACCAGACTCTTGCTCTTGAAGACGTGCGAGTCGCCTTCTCTTGTCCTGCCACGCAGTAAGTCAAACCATTGGGCCCTCTAGCTCAGTGTTGTCTATACTGACTAGCAGTGGCTCTCCAGAGTTTCAGACAGAGGTCTTTTACATTCATGTATTAGACTGGGGTGGGATGCGGGTGGCCTAGGACTTGCCGATCAGAAGGTCAGCGGTTTGAATCCCCGCGACGGGGTGAGCTCCCATTGCTCGGTCCCTGCTGCTGCCAACCTAGCAGTTTGAAAGCACGTCAAAGTGCAAGTAGATAAATAGGGAAGGTAAACAGTGTTTCCGTGCGCTGCTCTGGTTTGCCAGAAGCGGCTTAGTCATGCTGGCCACATGACCCAGAAGCTGTACGCCAGCTCCCTTGGCCAATAAAGCGAGATGAGCACCACAACTCCAGAGTCGGCCACGACTGGACCTAATGGTCAGGGGTCCCTTTACCTTTTATTAGACTGGGAGCAACACAGAGGGAAAACTTGGTGGTTTTACACAGTCACAAAGGTAAAGATAGTAGGAGGGGTGCTGAGAAGGGTAAAGTGGCAGTTTCAAACCAGGTTTGAGTACAGTCAGAAGGGAGCTTGGAAAAGCTCAGCTGTGTTAGCTTTTGTATGGTACCCATCTGTGCTATTTCTTCTTGTTAGAGTTGGCTTAAAAAAACCCTAACCTCTCAGCATTCATCCATTCCTGCTTTACTCTAACTTCTGTTCTTTAAAACCTCCACATTGTTCTTCTCAGTGTCTCTCCAATGCTACTTTGCTCAAAATCATTCCATTGTTTTAAATCATAATCTTTCCCTTTGGTGGAAAAACTGTCGCACTTTCCCCCCACCAAGGCCGTCCCTTCCGCCCAAAAATCATTTACTGCAGACATACGTTTCCCTCCTGCTTCTACCTGTTCCCTCCTCTTTTCTCTTTAGACCTTGGGAAACAGACAGTGAAAAGAGGATGATGACACAGTAGTGCAGATATAGTACAGAGAGAGAAAAAATAGTCTCTTCAACAACAGATTCCAGCCCATGCTGGCAAATTCCAACACACACAACCCGAGCACCACTCAGTTACAGAAGAGGGAAAGAGGGAGGGGAGAGCAAGGGGGGGAGAGAGCTCTTCATTTGTCTCTCTCCTCCCCACCTCCTCTTCCATCCACTATTGCTGCCTTGTGAGCACCATCCATCATGCACAAATATTCTAGCATCACTCATTTCTCCCTCACTCTGTCAATTGGTCTCCTTGTCTCTCTCTCCCCTCCCTCCAGGCTGACACAAGCAGTATTCATCACAAGCCTAGAAATGTACAGTGTTTAGGTCTGACAGCCAATTAAATATATTTTAGCTGATTAATTATCCGTCTTCCAGCTGATCAAATCTATTTGCATATTCCCAAAAGCTTAAAGTGTTTCTTAAATATGATATGTTTGTTTTTCCTGGTTAACGCAGGAGCGCAACAACCAACAACACAAAAGAGGAACAATCTCTGTAGTTGCCTTGCCATATAAGACTGTCTGCCACTTATTGTCTTGTTACTATTTTACAGTACAGAGTCCTTCCAAACCAGCCTTTGCCAACCTGGGATCCTCCAGACATTTAGGTCCCTTCAGCCCAGCAAGCCTGGACGCGAGTGGGTGTCCAAAATATAAGGAGGGCACCAAGTGGGCCAAGGGTGCTCCAGACAGTGACATATGTAAGAAAACATCTGCAGCCATGGTCCTCTTATTATTCCACATGTGTCCCAAGGCAATGTACAAAATGTAATAAAAACCACCACAGAAGAGTCACCAAACAGCACAAAATGCATCTGGACAGGGCTGTTGTTCCGCAGAGCAGGGGCAGCCACACTAAAAGCCCTGCTCCAAGTTGCTGCAGAGTGGGCTCCTGAGATCTTTGGAACTCAAAGGAGAAACTCTCCTGCAGCATGCAAGGATCTATTGAGCATATAAGGGATAAGGTTTCCCACTTACACTACTATCCAACCCCTATTGTTTATTCTTAAAAATAAAGACCATGGTGAATAATTCCTCTCCCCTGTTCCTTATTATAGAAGCACAGCAGAGTCAAAATAGGCTAATAAATAGCACCTTTAACTTGCAACCTGGCAAACTGAAATTGCCAATGATGGATCAGCTGAAGTTTCAGTTAATTGCTGGGGAAAAGCCTCCAGGCCACCCTGCAACATCCAAAGTGACTTTCTCAAGACTTCCAGATAAAGAGTCTGGTATGTCTGAATTGCACCCAGTCCAGAGCAAGGGCCTCCAGCCTATGCTTCATCATCAGCCATCTTCTCATTCTGTCTGAAAGTGGCCAAGGTTCTGATACCAGCAGCAACAGTAAGTTGGGTTTGATGCAAGATCTCACCTTCTTTGCATTATGGGACCAGTGCAGCAAGTGTCAGCACCCCCAAATAGCTGAAGGGGTGCTTCCTTCCACACAGACGGACAGCAGAGGCCCTCTTAGCAGCATCTCTGCCCTGTGAAGCTCAAGAGACTGTGGTGCGTGACACACCCTATGGAGGCCACCCTCCACACACACACACACACACACACCCCAGACTGCAGAATGCCTTCCCCTCCAAAGGGTGTGAGGCTTAGCCATCGTAAATCTTCCACCAATGAGTCAAGGTGGGGAGCCTTTGAGGTGGAAGGAAATGACCCTCCCCATCTGTAGAGCTGTTACTATTTCAGATAAGTGTTTAAATATGTTGCTTTGATACATTATATTCATTCTGTATGGAGCCCACCATTGGACCATAAAGTGAACAGGTTAGAAAAACTCATAAGAATTAAAAACACACCAACCTGGTGCCCTCAAGATGTTGCAGGACTACAACTTCCATCAGTCCCCAGAAGCACAGGCAATGTGGTGAACTGCAGTCCAAAATGTCTGAAGGGCACCAGGTTGGGGAAAGTTGGTCAATAAAAATTAAGAAGTGCATGGTGAGGGGACTGAGAGAAGATAAATAAGGTGGCAAATACAAGTACTGTATTCTTAGGCTTTACATGCTGACTTTTGCTTTCTCCTAATTGTATTCTCGGGTTTCCTAAAGCACAATTGATACGTTAAGGACGGTGTTTAGCAGACATCAGGCACACACTGTCTAGGGTTGCCGTACGTCTGAAAAATTCCAGACATGTACGGAAATTGGACGCCTAAAATGGCAACTGGGGTAATATTTGAATTTTAATAGATGTCTGGAATTTCCCGCACATATGGCAACCCAGGTTTTTCTTAGGTTTTCTGGGGTTTTGTGTGTGTGTGTGTGTGTGTGTGTGTGTGTGTGTGCCACCGAGCCTTTCTGTCTCGCTTCAGTCACCGTCAGCTTCCCTTTTGGCTCCGTCCTCCCCCTCCTGGAGCATCTGCTTGGCCCACCGCTTTGGCCCTGCCCTTTGGAGGGAAGAGAGAGCGAGGGACGCAAGCAGACATGGGCAAAGCGAAGCGCTTGGCGGGGAGGGCCTGTGCCAGGCATGGGGTGCCTCCCTTCCTCGAGCGCCCCTCTCTCTCTTTCTGGGCTCCCGGGGTGGGCGGTGAGGGGATGGTCCCCCTCCTTGAAGACCTCTTCGGTCCTTCTCCCCCGGAGGTCTCCAGGTCTCCTCCCTACCTTCACACCCCCTGCCGGCCTCTGGTGTTGCTGCTCCAGCGCAGCCTTTGCGCTCCGTCCCTTGTGCGAGACCGGGGCTGTATTCTGCTGCCATTCTGGGCCGCCTCATAGAAGCAGCAGGAGGGAGTCACCACCTTCTCACCCGCGGCTTCTTCCTCCCTGCCCAGCAGCTCTCAGTCCTGCTCCCCTGCGCACAGGCCCCTCTCCAGGTATTCTGAACATGGTGGCGTGGCTTTGACCCCACTTCTAGACCTTCTCAACAACTTTGGGGGTGTCAGGAATGTTACTTTTTGAAATGTGACAAGTCTACATACCGTCAAACAGTCCTCCCCAAACCAGAAGCCACCACCCTTTTACCTCCTTTCCATCAGTACAAAGAAATCAGATGAGCAGAACCTTCAAGGCACCCAGACCTCCAAGTCCTCATCAAAGCGGCCAGTTGTGGAGGAAGAGGAGACCATAAGGACAGGTTGCAGCATTTGGGACTTCTTATGTTTAGTGAAAAGAACAGTCCATTTAAAGTTAATGGACTATACAGAGATGGTGAAGCTGACAGCAAAACTAAGAGATCAAAAAGATGAGAACTTTGCTGAAAAGTGGAGGCTTTTTTAAGACTATTTGAGAAAAAACTACTGTCAAATGAAATCGCATACAGGAAGGAGGTAACAGGCAGAGGAAGGAGAATAAATAAATGACTATAATATAAGTTATAATACAATAGAAAATAAATGGTAGTCATAGCAGCTGATAAAAGGAATACAACAGGAACATCACAGATGTAACGATGGGAAGTCAAAATGTAAGAAATTATTATACCGAAAGTGAAATGAATAATGTCAATTTTTGTGTAAAAAACTAATAAAAATTATTTTAAAATAAAATAAATAAATAATAAAATTCATTTTAAAAAATCTTAATAGGTGTGAATAGCAGTCTGAGGGTCTCACGGAATGGTTTCAGTTCTGAGAAGAAAAGAGCTGACAGAGGAAGAGAGTCAAAGCAAGGGCTCAGTGCCAGTTATGGCAACAACTTGAGGTACTTGCCTTGTCATAATGCAGCAGTTTCTGGGATCTGAACTCCAGAGAGTCAGGGATGCTTCCTGAATGAACAAACAGTCCTCCTGCCAAGATGTGCCAAAATGCCAGTGCAGAAGCTGAACACACTTGCACTGACAATCCGCCTGAGCAAGGCAACCTGCAGCAAAGAGGGTCTGGGGTGGCAGTCAGAGAGACAGAGAGAGATGGAAAGGGCCAGTGGGCTTCCTCAGCCCATCAGACTGAGCCACTCTGCTCAGCAGCCCTGCGCAAGACCCACCAAGGCTTGACCCGGCAGCCGGGCTTGGTGCTCTTCTGGGTGTTTGCCAACCTCCTGCTTTTGAAATCCCAGGCAGGCAGCAAAAACAGGATCATTAAACTGAGAATTGCGAGGAGAAGGGCATCCTCAGGGCCCAGCAAAGTCAGGCCCACCAGCTGGTCTCACAATCTGCAGGGGGTGGGGGAGGCCACTGAAGACTTTCCCAGGGGACAAGGGGTGTGGTATCTGAGCAAGCTTAGGATCCCCTCATCCTCTCTGCTGTCTTCATTCCAGTGCCTAAGCTGCACCTCACAGCTTGCAGTATTTGCCAAATAAATAAATAATTCACATGCTCCTAAACTATGAAGGATTACGCTAATTAGAATAAACTGGGAAGACATGAGAGAAAGAGGAATGGGCTGGTGATATTTTGTCAGCTTAACACCAAACTAATTTATGCTTTAGGGGAAATATTTGAGATTTCTAATTAAAAATCTCTACAAAGCCTGTTTTGGAGAGGGGGCCTCTCATCACTTACATTCAAGGACATTAAAAGCTGCTGCTGCCTTTTCCTTGCCTTCTTTGCCAAGCGTTTCATCACCAAGTTCTCTCTTTGATTTTTTTCTTCTTCAAAAGGAAGAGTTGAATAACTCTGGATACCAAACACTGGGGGAGGAAGGGGGTGCAGCAGCGCCCCCCCCCCCGGATGCTCACTCCGGCTCGCCCCTCCCCCACCCCGGGTGCACAGCATGTGCGCCCCTCCAGGTGCCGGAGCAGCTAGCTCCGCCTCTGATACCAAAGAAGCTTGATTCATATGCATCTACTGACTATTTCATTTTTTCCACATTTTAAGCTTTAAGATCCCAGGTGCTGAACAGAAACCAAGCACAACGACTTCTGAACAGCTTTCCTGATTCTCTGGCTAGTGTCTATACACAATGCTACAAATATGAATTTATTCTGCTTAAGACTGCAGCAAAATCTCCTTTCCGATGTCCCATTCATAAACAAAAAACCCATTTTGTATTTTTTGGGTGGTGAGGAAGAGGAATCAATTTCATTTTTGAATAGTCTCCAGCAGCAGTTGCACTCTGAGTAATCCCACTGAAATAAAGGGGCTTAAGTCCATCATTTACAATAAGCTTGCTCAGGCCCGTAATCTACTTTTATTTCACCCTTATAATTTACACAACCTATGGTCTCCCCAAGTTCAGAGCATCACTGAGCACTGTGGAAGCCCAAAGTCTGGGAACCCAGAGCACATGCAAAGGACAATCGTACTTTCCAATTGCATCTGAACAGGGCCATAATTTGGATCTGCCTTCCCCAACCTGGTGCCCTCCAGATCTTATTGAGGTGAAAGTTTCTATCTTCCCTGAACAATGGCCATGCTAGCTGATGAGAGTGGTAATCCAAAACATCTGGAAGACACCAGGTTGTGGAATGCTAGCTTAGGTTTTAAGTTTGTTTGTTTTTTAAATGGCTTATCCCCATTAATCCTTGGGAATTTCAGTACATTAGAAACCAACTGTTCCACTTTCAGTCTAAGAGCCAAATGATTCCCCCCCCCCCCTCAGCTGCCTTGAGGTCTTTCCCCTGGCAACCATGAAGCCTTTCCTATCCATCACCCTCCTTGATTAAGAGATGGGGCCTGAGCTAGACAGCAAAGTCTCTCCACCACACACACAAATATGGAAATGGTTCAACTACGACTTGGTAGCTGTCCTACACCTTACACTAGAGTTGCCTAATGTTTGGCCCTCCAGATCAGGGGTGGACCTTGGCAATATGGCACCCTGCTCAAAACCAAAATTTAATGACCCACTCGCCACCAGCCTTCATGCCTCCTTCCTAACGCTGGGTAAGAGAGGCACTGGGCAAGCACTAAGTAGGATTTGGAAAGGAGGCAGGAGGACTCTAGGAACCTGTTAAAGCCTCATCCCAGAACAGGGCAAGGCACCCTCCCCCTTGGCGCTGCACCCAGTGCAAGGAAACCAGTCAGGCTGTCCTACATCCAACATCATCTGGGTGGACACAGGTTACCCAACCCTGCCATAGTCACTTCAGAATTTAAAACTTGTTTTCCAAAGTGTCCAGCCCCTTATGGTTGTGGAGATGCACTCTGAAGGAGATAGACAATGCCTACTGAAATTTTGTACTGCAGGCTGGGGACTTCGTAAGATCCCCAATAGTTAGAGCTGAGGCTTTGGTGACTTGTTCAGTTCCTTGACCCCCATTCCACTAGCAAAAACAGAACTTATGCAAAATAGAAACAGACACACATGAGAGAGAGGGAGAGAGAGAGAGAGAGATTGTCATAGAATATGGTTGGTCAAAAAATAAGAAGTGGAATACAGTGGTACCTCGGGTTACATACGCTTCAGGTTACAGACTCCGCTACCCCAGAAATAGTCCCTCGGGTTAAGAACTTTGCTTCAGGATGAGAACAGAAATTGTGTGGTGGTGGTGCGGCGGCAGCAGCAGGAGGCTCCATTAGCTACAGTGGTGCTTCAGGTTAAGAACAGTTTCAGGTTAAGAATGGACCTCCAGAACAAATTAAGTACTTAACCCGACGTACCACTGTACACAAAGTCCTGTTTAGCACTTTCCTTTCATTTTTTATTTCCACCGCTGATGCCTATCCCTGACCTAGAGACAGAATTCCCAGTTAAAACAGTCAGCCAGCTGCCAAGAAAGGTAGAAACATTTTGCTCCCTTTCCAAGCCTTTGCTAAAAGTGCTTTTTTAAATCAACCAAGCAGATGGCACACATGCCTTTTTCACTGACAGTGAAACATATGGCACCTTATAACAGGTGCTTTAGGAAGAAACCACAATCACCTAAAGAGATTAAGATGCCACAAACTCCTTTCGTTTTAGCTATCAGATTACATTTATTTATGAGACTATAAAATGAAGGCAAATCCAGGTATGTTCCAAGCTTGCTTTCTCTTCTCTGGAGAATAGGGCCCAAACCGATGGATTCAAGTTACAAGAAAGGAGATTCTGACTACACATCAGGAAGAGCTTCCGACATTCAGGAGGTTGTGGACTCTCCTTTCTTGGAAGTTTTAAAGCACAGGCTGGATGGCCGTCTGCCAGGGATGCTTTAGCTGAGATTCCAGCATTGCAGGGGGTTGGACTAGATCAAACATGTCCAACGTGTCGATTGCAATCCACCGGTCGATCGCAGGATGGATTTTGGTTGACCACACAACCAAGGCCGCCCATGGCATAGCTGTCAACATTTCCCTTTTTTTAAGGGAAATTCCCTTATTCCGAATAAGATTCTTCGCAAGAAAAGGGAAAGGTTGACAGCTATGGCCCATGGCCGCTGGGGCCCCTCATTGCGCGCTCGGTTGTGGCCGAAGCCCCTCCGCAGGCAGCATGGCCGGTCGAGGCTCCTCTTAGCTGGGCTGCCTCAGCGCAGCAAGCGTTCTGGCTGGCGTCGCCTCCGCCTCTTCGCGGCCGCCTTTAGCACCTCCTTCCCGCTCCAGGCACCGCTGATCCTCCGCGCCGGCGGGCAGGTGCTGCAGCGGCGCCACTCCCTCCCTGCCCCGGAAAGGCGGCAGGCGCCTCCCTCCGCCCCCAGCAAGCCACAGCCCCGGGCAGGGAGGGGGCGGCCAAGGAGGCGCGGGCTCAGCGCAGGCTGCAGCGCTGCGGGGGGAGCCGCGGGAAGGGGGGCACGGAGAGAGATGAGGATGCCCCTCCCGGCCCCCCCTTTCCAGCTCCAGCCTAGCTGAGTTTATTCGAAAGTAAGGCCCCCCCGTAAAGGGGAAATTGGGCATTTCAGGGTGTGTTGGCTTCCCGTATGCGCCAGGGGCCCTGGGAGGGGGCTGATGTGAGGGTAATAATTTGTTATTATTTTTATCGTCATCATCGTTATTTATTATTTATACCCTGTCCATCTGGCTGGGTTTTCCCAGCCAAATATAATATGTTTAAGTTGAAGAATGACAATGGGAGAGTGTGGCAGATCCCTGCCAGTTTTTGATACTGGATAGTAGATCACGGCCCACTTGCAGTTGGACATGCCTGGACCAGATGACCCTTCTTCCCTTCCAACTCCACAGTTCTGTGATTCTATCATTCTAAAACAAAATTATCAGCCCCCTCGTCTTACTATACACTACAGGAAGAATGTAATTTTCTTCAGCAGCACTGAATACATAATCAGTTTTATTATTATAGCTTATTAGGATTACGGGACGCGGGTGGCGCTGTGGGTAAAACCTCAGTGCCTAGGACTTGCTGATCGTATGGTCGGCGGTTCGAATCCCCGCGGCGGGGTGAGCTCCCGCCGTTCGGTCCCAGCTCCTGCCCACCTAGCAGTTCAAAAGCACTCTTAAGTGCAAGTAGATAAATAGGGACCGCTTTATAGCGGGAAGGTAAACGGCATTCCGTGTGCTGCCCTGGCTCGCCAACTGCAGCTTTGTCATGCTGGCCACGTGACCCCGAAGTGTCTTCGGACAGCGCCGGCTCCTGGCCTCTTAAGCGAGATGAGCGCGCAACCCTAGAGTCGGACACGACTGGCCCGTACGGGCAGGGGTACCTTTACCTTTATTAGGATTACAGGAGATGTTCCTTGAAATCATTTCACACGGTGGGGAGTGAAGGAATCACATAGAGACTGTTCCATTTTGCCTCATACAAATGACTTCACTTGCTGCAGATTTAAACCCTCCATCATTTTGTGGGGAAGAAGGAGGAAATGTTTTCACAATGACAAGACCTGTTTATTCTCTGCCATCCTTTGGCAGAACATAAACATAACCAATGCTGTCAAAAATGGACCAAAGTACATGTAAATCACAGCTATATGTGCCAAGAAGCAAATTTGTTTTTGCAGACTGGGAATGGGACCTAAATTTACTACTAGCCAGAAAAAAGGGTGCAGAGAGAGAGAGAGAGAAATGGGGGTGTCCAAATGCCAGCGTAAGGGCTCAGTTTGGCCCCTGGATGCTCCTTGTCTTTCCCACCCACCATCAGAGCCCTGGATTCAGAGAATCCTCCATATATTTTTTATAAACCTCAGTAGCATTTTCTGTGAGGCATGGATTATCATCAGACAACATGGCAGCTTAGTACTGATTCTTTGGCCTCTGTGACCTCGAGGCACAAATTGCAACTGGTGACCATTAAATCATTCCGTTCCTTTCTCAAAGGGGAGGTGATTCAATGGGCAAAGGTTGGGAGGTGAGTCAAAGTCCCCCAAATAAGTGCTGCTATTGGCATCCGCCCTAGTGCTTTGGACTCCTCCATTCCAGAGAAACTGGTATGGTGCTGGGAGGCCAGAAAGCATCTAAATCAGTGGCTCCCAAACTAAGGGCACTGCCCCCTTAGTTCCATGAACCCATCCTCAGTGCCCCCTCCCCTATGCAAAGACATTATTCAGAATAGCAGTTTGCACACGACACTCAGGTAAACGACAACACAATAAAATTCAAATCAGTAACAATTAATTTCAAACTCAAAATCTGTTAGATAGTGGGTAGACATAGCAGACAATGCAGCGATTTCTCCAAAGCAGCTCTTTATTTGTAAGCTGGAACAGAACTGAACAGCAAACAGCTGAGCTGGCCTGCTTTTATAGGCAGCCGGCTGTCAACATTGTAGCAACAACAACCCAGGGTTTCCCTCCTAAAGTAACTGCCGTGGACCTGAGTGAAAACTATATACACAATACTCCTGGTGTCCAGGGTGAGAACTTCAATACATAACAAAATCCAATTAAAGCTATTTAGTTTAATTCAAAAACACTGATAAACTGTGGACATAGTGTATATTGATTTCAGTAAGGCTTTTGACAAAGTCCCCATGATATTCTCACGAGGAAGCTGTTAATCAGATTCAAGACGACCTTAAAAAATTGGAGAACTGAGCCAAAACTAACAAAATGAATTCCATTGGTGCAAATGTAAGGTTCTACACTTAGGCAGGAAGAACCAGCTGCGTAAATATAAGATGGGGGACACCTGACTTGCCAGTAGTACATGTGAAAAGGACATAGGGGTCTTAGTGGACCACAAGCTTAACATGAGTCAACAGTGTGATGCAGCAGCAAACAAGCAAATGCTATTCTAGGCTGCATCAAGAGAAGTCTAGTGTCCAGATCAAGGGAAGTCACAGTCCCACTCTTTTCTGCCTTAGTCAGACCACACCTGGAATACTGTGTTCAATTCTGGGATCCACAAGTTGAGAAGGATGTTGACAAGCTGGAACATGTGCAGAGGAGGGAGACCAAGATGAACAAGGGTCTGGAAACCAAGCCTTCTGAGGAGAGCTTGAAGGAGCTGGGTATGTTTAGCCTGGAAAAAAGGAGACTGAGAGGAGGTACAATAGCCATCTTCATATATCTGAAGGGCTGCCACATGGAATAGGGAAGAAGCTTGTCTTCTCCTGCTCTGGGGGGTAGGACCCAAAACAATGGCTTCAAGTTACAAAAAAGGAAATTCTGACTAAACATTTGGAAGAACTTTCTGGCAGTAAGAGCTGTTCGATAGTGGAACAGTTTCCCTCAGGAGATGGTGGACTCTCCTTCTTTGAATGGTCATATGTCAGAGATGCTTTAGCTGAGATTCCTTCAATGCAGGGGGTTGGACTAGATGTCCCTTGGGATCCCTTCCAATGCTACAATTCTATGATTCTATACAATATGTTGTTTTCAACATGAAGTTCCTGGATCAATGTAATAATTTAGAATGGGTGTTTTATTAACAAGCAAACACACACATACACACACACACACAAACACATAACATCCACCAACTGAACTGAACCATCTCTGAACAAGCAAATTGACAGGCTTGCTCTTAAGATCCTATTCATCAAGAGACCACATATGTCATCATCATAGTATGAGTCTGTATGTAAAGGTGGCTGCACAACAGGAGGGACTTTTGTTGCCCCAGAGGGCAAGACTTGAACCAACGTGGTTATCACAAGGTAGCTGCATTTTGGCATTGTCTCAATCGCCTTTAACTTTCTAGATTGCTTTGGTCTGATCCTGCAGGGCTCCTTTTCCATTCCTACCAGAGACCGCCCTGGCTGTGACTCTGGGAAGACCTGCTCCCTGCCTTGCAGGCCTTTTCCCCCTGGCCTGGGGAGGGAGGGGCCCTGACTGACTCCAGCTACAATAGCTGAGGCTGCTGAGCAGAACCTTGGGTTGTCTAGGGGTTTCTTCCTGGGGAGGTCATGTTGCTGCTGTTTCTGATATTAATTTTTTGTATCTTTATTTTAGATCTTATTATGATTTATGCAGAAATTGTTCAATTTGGTTGTGTACTTTTTGATTTTTTATTCATTGTTTGCAACTGTGTATTTTTTAATGTTGTGAGCCACCTTGAGCGTAGTTTGAACTATGAAAAGCTGGCGTACAAATAAAATTATGCGAGTATTGCTACGCTGGTTCTCACTTTTCCAAGTCTCCTCTCCTTCCACCGTATGGTTTTAGGTGGCTGAGCTTGCAGTCAAGGGCCAGTTCAAGTTCTTTCTGTGCCCAGGCTGTTTTAGAACAGGCATCACAGTTCAGTGGTAAACCACATGTGTTTCATGCAAAGGGCCCTGGATTCAATCCCTGGCACCTACAAATAAATAGGGGGGGAAGAAATCTTCAGATGGGGGGACTGTGACAGACACCCCCCTCCAGCCTGTGGGACTATGAAGAGCCACTGTCTGTGCAGACAGTGCTGAACTTGATGGACCCAACGATCTGACAAAGCAGGAGGCAGTGTCATTTGTTCACAGAGAAGACAAAAAGGATGTGCTAAAATGTATCCAGAAAGAAAAAAGAGCACATTGCCACTGTTCTCAAACATTTATCATGTGAGATATAAATAAAACAGAAGAGAAACACTGCCTTTGCACGAAACACATCTGATTTCATCAGTGCCAAATTTGCCAGACAGTTCAGCCACATCATAAGCATGCTAATTCCAAGTCCTTGCGAATCCCGGACAGCTCTCAAATCAGCTAAGCCGCCTTATCGCAGTTGCACAGGGGGACCAGTGTGCACCAGATTTTAATTGCATTGTGCGGTGGACGAAAAAGGATCTTCAAGATTACCAGGCACTTTGTATACAGAACACTCTGAACATTTGCCCATTTGAACTGGCAGCCTGGAGACAAGGCCCTTCTGGGACAATTCACATTTTAAGATGCATGTGAGACAATTCACGACTCAAGGGGTAGGGTGGGTGGTTATGATGCCCACCCCCCACCCCAGATTCATTTTTAAAAGATACTGTTGTATATGCAGGTGGGTGGGAGTTTGAAAAACCAAACAGCTGCAATAACTGCACACGTCAGTTTTTAAAGACAGGCCAAAGAAACAAGGTAGAATATGGGCAACTACTGACAGATGGGACCAGATCTGACTCCTTAAGAAGGTAGGAGCCCTGAAGCTGAATCAGGCCAGTGGCTCATGTAGCCCAGCATCCTGTTCCCAGAGTGGCCAACCAGATGCCTCTGGGACGCTCACAATCAGGACCCGGGCACCAGTGCCCTCTCCTCACTGTGCATTCAAAGGCATATGGCCACTGTCACTGCAGGCATCACAACAACCTTCACCAGCAGCCATTTACAACTTTACCCTCCATGAATTTGCCAAATTTTCTTTTAAAAGCATCCAAGTTGGGGGCCATCACTACACCTTGTGGTAGCAAATTCCAGAATTTAACTCTGCAATGTGTGAAGAAGCCCTTTCGCCTGTTTGTCCTGAGTCTTCCAATGTTCAGCTGCATTGGATGCCCCCAAGTTCCATTCATGTGAGGAAGAAGAAAACACTCTTTTCACTTTCTCCATGTGTTTTATACACCTCCAGCACATCCCCTCTGACTCACCATTTCTCTGTACAAGTGTTTCTCCAACTTGGGTCCCTTGCTGTTGCTGGACTATAACTCCCATCATCCCTGACCACTGGCCCTGCTATCTAGGGGTGATGGAAGTTGTAGTCCAACAGCAGAGGACCCAAGTTGGAGAAACACCCCGTGACTTAAAAGACCCAAATGGTGTGTGTAAACTTTCCTTATACTGTATGGGATTAACGGAACCAGGAATATAGGAGATGCTGCAGGAACAGGTGACAACAAGAAGAGTTTAGAAGGTGTCCACCTAAAGGAAGGGAGACTGAGCTGCGGCTGTCAAGATGCTGCTGTGCTACAACTCCCATCAGGCCCAGCTAGCATTGCCAGTGGAATGGATTTATGGGAATTGTATTTCAACAGCATCTGGAGAACCACAACTTCACTACACCTCACCAAAAGCAATGTTTCCCGTTGCACCTATTGCTGTTTAGCCCTGATATATTTGCCTACAACAGTAACACAATACCACTAAGAATCTAAGACTGTCTCTGCTGGATCACAGAGGCTTACCAAATTTTTGTGAATTTTTGGGTGCTGTGAACAAAACTATTACCCAGCTGTGGACTCTGCAGGGTCCTTTTCCTTATAGACCAACATGTTTACCCTTGTGTGTATTTTCACAACAGTTTAAAATTGCACAAAAATTGATTCACCAGTTTTATCGCAAGCCCATCAGGTCACAATCCATGCAAGGACATCCTGCATTATGATAATTAAATCAATAATTTAGCCTCTTATTTCTCAAGGCAGTATGATAAATGAGTTTGTAGCTACAGCCACAGATGGAATATTAATTAATGCAATGCCTTCAGGGTAAGTGTGCTTCTGTGTCATACAAGACACTTTATGAACTATTCTCATCTCAGGTATTGCACACATACACAAGACACCCAAAAGAAAATTGGGAAGGAACCATAAGACACCATGGTGGCTCTCGCCTCTTGAGGCAATGAGTGTGAAAAAGATAAATATGAGTAAACATTGGGCCACCTATGAACAAATAGTGAAGGAGATGGATAAATAATGGAAATTAAAACCATATGAGGAAGTTAAAGGTTTTGTGAATGATTGGTTGCATTATCGTCAAATTAACAAAATGTTTAAAGATGATAAAAAGAAAAATGGATTTGGATACACAAAATCAAAATTCAAGTTAGAATTGTAAAATAACAAAGTTAAAATATTATCCAAAATGTATAAATTATTATTTGAATGGCATTTGAAAGATGAAGAAGTTAAATCAGTCATGATACACTGGGCTAAAGATACTGGTCATAATATACAATTAGAAGATTGGGGAAAATTATGGAAAGGGGATAATTTTCACTGCCTGCAGTGCTTTAAAGGAAAATATAATGAAAATGATGTACAGATGGTATATAACACCAGTGAAATTAGCTAAAATGTACAAAACAAATAACAAATGCTGGAAATATAAGGAAAAAGAAGGTACTTTTTACCGTATGTGGTGGGAATGTAAGAAAGTAAAGGACTTCTGGGAAATGATTTATAATGAGATTTTTAAAATGTTGAAAAATACATTTGCAAAAAACCCAGAAGCCCTTTTAGTAGGTATAGTAGGTGCAGAGATATACAAGCATTATATATAAAAAAATTGTTTTTATATGCAACAACTGCAGCAAGAATACTATTAACCCAGCGATGGAAGCAAGAAGAACTACCAACAAAAGAAGAGTGGCAGATGAAACTGATGGATTATACCGAGTTGGTGAAATTAACTAGGAAAATTCGGAACCAGCAAGACCAGACTTTCCTGAAAGATTAGAAGAAATTTATGATATATTTGAAAGACAATTGTAATCAATTGACATCGTTTGTAGGGTTGCAAGAAGTTTTGTAAGGAGAACTATATTAATTATTGCAAAAAAGGACTAAGGCGTTTATTGAGGATTTGGAGGCGTTTATTGAGGATTTGGATTTTATAGCAATAACTATTAAAATAAAATGCAAAATCAGAAAGAAAGCTAGGAAACCATTAGTCGAGGTTGATGGAAGTCCTAGGCTGTGATAACCAAAGGTTTGTTATACTGTATAAGATGGGATGTTATGTTTGGAAAACATGTGTAAAAACCAATAAAAATTATTAAAAAAAGAAAAAAATGGAAAGGAACAATGCAGATTGACAGGAGGAGGTGGGGAAAAGAAAATAGAGGAGCAAAAACTACTCAGAAACGGCTCACTGGTAGCTTGCCAGTGCTGAAAATTGTTCCTTGAATTTTTGGTAATGGCTTTAAAAAAAGGGCAGATCCACACTTAAAGCACATACAAAACACATTTAAAGCACAGGACTTCCCACCCAGAATTGTGGGAACTGTAGTTTGTTAAGGGTGCTAAGGATTGCAGAGAGGAAACTACACTTCCTGGGATTCTGATTCCCAGCAACCTCTGAAGGGATCCTGGTTGGGCAAGGCTGGTATAGAAGATGGGAGACTAGAAGAAGCCATTTTAATTCACCCCTCCAGATGATTCCCCCACTTTGGATGAAGAAGTGAGCAGGCAGGAGTCATCCTGTGTCCCCAAAACATTGGGAGAAATGCAGTGCAGAAACACAGCATCACAATCTGCATTTGGCTTCATTTCACTTTAACCTAACAGTCAGCATCAGAAGCTGTTCCTGAGGGTCACTCCTGGACAAATCACCAGGCCTGCTTTAACATTTCAGCAGAGTGAGGGGGGGAATGAAAAATAAAGTCCCATATTTAAATGCAGCGTATAATAGATGAGCTTTTGCTTCCCCAGACCATTTGAGATTAAAAATCCATGACATTAAGAACTTTAACTGCAGGTGGTTGGGAGGAAATTATTTTTATTCAGCTCTCTGCAAAAAAAAAAAAAAAAAAAAAAAAAGGCTTATCGTCTGAGGATGAGGATTTATGGAAGAACTGGTCCCTAGTGATATCAAGCAAACAGAGCACTGGCAGATACTAAATCCTGCTGTATAAATAATCTCCCTAAACCCGAGTCTCTGAAATCCAACAGTGGAGGAACAATGTCTCCATCCCTGGTGCTCTATATGAAATAGTTTGATGAAGGACAGAGTCACGCGAGACACACACAAAGGAATGGGGGCCTCTTGCAAGAGGGGGAGGACACAAAGCCTGCAGAATCCTGGTCTGTCCAGGCACACGGAGAGAGTTGCACACTTGTACCCAACATAGCAAACTGCCACAACCAGAAGATACTGGACATTTGCTCATGGGCAGACTGAGGCATTTTGCTGCCTGTCGCAAAGGACAAGATGGTGACCCCACTCCACATCCAGAAACGGACTTGGCTGGCAGCTGAATGTGACTTCTACGCTGGCAATGGCTGGCACAGCTCCTCCCCCACCATAGCAGAGCAGACAAGTCTAGGAGCAGCCAGGCTTAGGGGTTTCAGGAAGAGATCCAAGAGGTTGCTGCCACACCCTGGCATCTGCCGCCTGAAGCAGCTGTCTCACTTGGCCTAATGGGCCAGACCACTACTTTCAGCTGATGAGAAAATAAAAACCTGGTCTGCACTGCACTCAGGATCTGCTAAAGCCGTAATACAGTTGCACACTCCCTCCCTCCCTCCCTCTCCCCGCCCCAGGCTGGGCCAAGAATTTCTTGGACACAATTACACTCACAGAGTGATCACACGGTCCAGTTCTTCACAAACTATTTACCATCTAAAGCGCTCCATACTTCAGTCCTAAATGTCTCAGGAAACCTCTCTCCTCCCCTCCCAGCATTTATTTGTAAAAATATTTATATACCACTATTCATTTTTTAAAACTGAGCAGAGGTTGACAACAATTGTACATAAAGTGATACCAGCCCCAGATTTAGGGTGGTGAGGTCAGCTCCCCTGCACAGGGTGCCAAGGTGATGGGGCAGAAAATGGAGAGGATCCATTTGGGGGTGCCAATTTTGGCCTTGCTCAGGGTGCCATATTACCAAAGATTACCAAAGTCTGCCCTGACCATACAATAAAAACCATATTAAAAAGTTAAAATCAGAAATCAGCCCACTATTTTGGAAAGATGTATTCTTAATTGCTCGCATAAGCCTAATGGAACAGAAAAGTTTTCAACAGGCATTTAGAAATTGGCACAGGTCTTGCTGATCTCTCTTGTCAAGAGTATCGCCAACCTGGGGAACAATCAATGACATTCCTGCAGCAGATCTCAGGGACGGAGCTGCAATTCAAGAGTTCAGGAGGTCCCTGAGGCACCCTGGACCTATGTTGCTCTAGACTTTTCAAATTAATACAAGGACCTAGAACCTGGCACACTGTCACCTTAATTTTCCTGCACCACCACAGTCACTTTCCTGCCACACCCTTGCAGGTCTGGCAGTTGTCCTCAAAGGCACCACCTGTCACCTCCTGTCTACAAGGACCAACCCAGCTCCCCAGGGCTTGAGATTGTGCTCACAGGCCAGGTTCCAGGTGTTGTTACTATTACTGTATTGTAAAAATCACCTGGGAAGAGTTTACTTGTGAGAAAGCCTTCCACTTGACCCCTTTGATCTGCAGGTCTCTTACAGGTGCCACATAATACTCATTCTGCACTTGTAAAAGAAGAAGATATTTTAACATGGGGCACCTACACTTCGGAACTCCCTGCCTATTGACATCAGGCAGACACCTTCACTGTACTCTTTACAGCCTAAGCAAAAAACAGTTTGTTTAGACATGTAGAATGTTGCCATGTGTTTTAAATGACTTTTAGCTCTTCAATTTTAATTATTTTCTGAATGTTTTAAATAGCTGTTTTTAACGGCTTTTATTGATAATTTTAGCGCTTTGTTCTTTTTGTAAACTGCTTTGTGTTGGTTTGTTTTTACAATCAAGCAGTATATCTATTTTATGAACTAAAATTAAAAAATGCAAGCTGTAAGGCTGGAGCTCCCAAAGTGAGCTGGTCTCCCTCTGAGGGGATCCTGCCATGCTGAGCTCAGAAGCAGGAGAAGGAAAAAGCTCTCCCCACTTTAATGGGAGTAACACCTCATTCACTCAGGTCCATTTACTTCTATGCAAACTAAATGCACACAGCCTCGTCTTCTGCGCCAAAATGCAGCTCAAGCAATGCTATCCTTTCCCAGGAGTCCATTAATCTTAATAGCTTTTTTGGGTTGAAATCATTACTTCTAATTAGATCAACTGCTAGCGGATGGTTCCAGTTATACCAAACAGGGGTCAACTGAGATACATGGTTCCAAGAGAGATTCTGTACAGAGAAAGATTTACTGTAATCCCAAAGAGCTAAAAGCCACATCTGTGTAAGCATATATAAAAGAAGGGCATTCAGGGAAGTCACTGGACATCACTTGAATTTCATTTCATTTTTTTTAATGTCTTCCAAGAGAGAGAGAGAGAGAGAGAGAGAGAGAGAGAGAGAGAGATTAGTTTCAGCTATACCAAGCTTGTTTTAATAATAATAATAATAATAATAATAATAATAATAATACAGATTTAAAATAAAATCTACAAGGCCCAGGACATCAGGACCTTAAGGTCTCCCCATTCTAGCCTCTCCCCATTCTAGCCCTTGGAGAAATATGTACATTTGTATTTTGATACAGGTCGTGTGCTGCATTTCTTTGTTTTAAGCTAACCAAACACCCTGAGACAGGATTGAGATTTTAGCTGTGAAATATTTCAAGCACCGAAATAAAATAAATGCATTAATTACTTAGCTTTGCTTTATTGACCCATCTATAAATCTTTTCTGTGACTGGAGAATTTACAATCAGCAATGTTAACAGAATCCCTTTGCTTTCTATTTGCCATCCAATATACCACAGTTCTGCTCCCTTGGACCCTAATACATCAAGTTGTTCTACATAATTAAATCCATGTCCCTAAGTTGACTGTCATGAAGTAGCAGAGGGGAAATAGTCTTAAACCTGCCCCATCTTATTGCCCCATTTATTATTGGTTGTTAGCCACCCTGAGCCTGGTCTTGGCTGGGGAGGGCGGGGTATAAATAATAATAATAATAATAATAATAAATAATAATAATAATAATAATAATAATAATAATAATAATAATATCATTAATACTCAAAACCTGTTTTCCCTTAAAGGTAGGATATGTCAATTTGGTACGTAGTCCACACTTCTCCAAATTTTGTAAAGCCGTTCTTCAACAACAAAAAATATATGTGTGAAAATAGCTTGCAAATGTGCATATTAGGCAAAATTGTGATAATATATGAAATGTGGATGAAGAAGTGTTCAAGCTGGAAAATGCGGAATTGGAATTCCGATTCCTCCATGCCTATTACCAGTGATACAATACTTTTAAATGTGTGTGCATGTGTTTAGCTTTTTGTTTTTCAAAGAAGTGGCCGAGGCATAAGAAAGACACACAGTTATTTCCCAATTCTCTTTTGTGAGGAACTAATTCAAAAAACATATTTCCTAATGGAGACATTCTATGCAAACTGCTGTGCCCAGGGGTGATGCTGTCAACAGATGCCAAACTCTCAGAGCATTTATTTGGACTTGTTTTTGTTAACCCTCCAAAGTGCAGTGTGAAAGGACAGAAGATCAGGACCTGCTATTTGCATCTTCCTAAACTGGCCCTGACCACATGCGTCACTTGCGCACACCATTTGTCATGGGCCTTGAGGAGCCATCATGGAGGGGCTGCTCAGATCAGGACAAAGGGTGGGGGTGCCCAAAGAGGTGGCAGCTGAAAACTCTGGAGAGGAATGAGGATGTTGATGCTTTTATAGAATTTATATACCACCCTATGCCTGCAGGCCTCAGGGCGGTTCATAGGATAAAATCAGCCTATAAAACCACAAAGGACAGTTAAAATAAAACAACAACAACCCAATAACACACACAAAAAAAAAAATATCTGGATGCAGCGGATTGGAGCAAGTCACATCAGGACACTGAGAAACATCAGAGGGAGAAGCTACAGGTGAGGAGTCCAGTCCCAGGAAGGGACCCAGTGAGTGGTCACTCTGCCAGCCCACACCAATGGTCTCAACATCCAGTCCCCTTGCACCTACTCCACTTTCAGCCCCTTCACTGCCTTTTCTGCAGCCACAGCCTCTGCCTCCGTCAGCTTCTGCTGGCAAAGCCTCCAGCCACCCAGGAGCTTCCGTTGTCTGCTGGATCAGGCGAATGGCCCATCTAGTCCAGAATCTTGTTCTCCCAGTGGCCAATGGGAAACCCACAAACCAGACCTGAGCACAAGAGCATGCTCCCCCCCCCCCCGCAGTTTCCAGCAACTGGCCTTCAGAACCATGTACTGCATCTGACTGTGGACTTAATCATACGGGTAGACCGGGCCACTGAGCCTTGAATGGGACAATTCTAAGCCCATTTACCATGTCATGGTACCTGTGTCATGACTCTTGTGGTGATTCCTTGGCCTGGCTGGCCACAGAATCCTTTGCACTAGGGAGGAGAGGGCTCTCAAGGGCTCTGCCCTGCCCCTGCAGGGGGGAGCCCCAATGCTTCTGAATACCAGTTGCTGGAAACTGCAGGAGCAGAGGGGCCTCTTCTGCTTCAGTCCTGCTTGCTGGCTTCCCACAGGTTATCTGCTTGGCCACTGAGAGAACAGGATGTTGGACTAGATGGGTCATGGACCTGATCCGGCACGGTTCTTCTCATGTTCCCTCTTCGCCCTGCCTAAGGTAGCAAATTACCTCATAAGCCAACCTTTCTGTCTTTCCCAGAAAAGCCGCGTTTGGTGCACTTAAGCGACTTATAGATGCAAGCCTGTGATTAAAACAGGAAATAAATGGAGACCAAGAAGAAGGAATATTTGGATTCCATGCACATTCTGTCTCTGACCTAAAGGTTGCTGTAATAAAATGTCTGCCACTAGATATCAGGTGCTATTTAAAAACTAACAAATTGCCTGTCATTGTGATGGGAAATGTGGGCGGGTGGGGAGGGGGGAGAAGTTATTGCATATTGTAAAGACTCCTTGGGGTGGAGAGCACAAGAAACCACCTTGTGCCGAGTGAGAACATCGGTCCATGGAGCTCAGTGCTGTTTATGTTGAAGAGCAGCAGCTGCCCAGGGTCTCGGGCAAGATTCTCTCCCAGCCTGGGACCTTCCGCATGAAAAGCATAAAACCCCTCTTCTATCACAGAAGTCCAGGAGACAGACACGGGAGCTTCTGGGTGATCTCCTGTTAGGTACTGACCAGATGCAGACCTGCTGAGCTTCAACAGGGATGCTCCATCACATGCCAGTAAGCCTCGGCCTGGGTCCTTGATATGTCAACCATTGCACAGCCAGTCTATCTCTGTCCCCTCCAGCAGTACTTCCCTGCACTGCCCATATTCTCTTCCAAAGCACACACATTTATCAACAGCAGTTAGCCATGAAAGCACCAGCTTGGGTAATCCTTCTCCCATCCTAGGTCATCCCTGCTGCTTCCAAGCTATACTGCCTCATGTCAAACAGGGAGGTGGGAACCAACGCCTAAGGTTTCCTTTTGCTCACCTACTTACAAAATGCTCTCTTAGATGATGCTCACCCTTCCCCCTCAGGCCACATGCCCACTGGAGTCTTCTTCACATGCAAGTGAAAATCAAAGCAATCTTTAGGTATCAGAGGGTTGTCTCTAATGGAGTGTCTACACCCATGTAGACACATGTCTGGAGAAGGACCATTTGGCTCAGGGACAGCATGCATGATTTGCCTGCAGAAGGTCCCAGATTCCATCCCTGGCTAGAAGAATCAGGTAGCTGGTGATGGGGAAAGAACCCTGAGATCCCCCTGGAGAGTCAGTGCCAGTCAGAGTAGACAGAGCTAGACAGACAATAGGAAGTGGCCTGACTCCAAGTCAGGCTATGCTGTTACAATGAGATTTTCCCAAGGAAAAAAAATCATAATTAATCACTTTCTGCACAATAGTCAAGGCAATGCACAATAAAAAGATCCAAGCTGAATTTGAGCTAAATTTATGCCTGCACCCAGATCCATGCTACACTGATGTCTTCATCTAGGAAGGGCTCTTCTGTGAAAAAGCCAGGCAGGGGTTCAGATCCAGCACAACACACACTTCCCACAGGAATGCTTCTGGAGCTATTCCCATGAACAAGAGAGTCTAGAAGCAAGCCTGTCCCAAACATTTAATGCTGAAGGTGGAAATTCCAAATGGCAAACATGACACCACCTGATGCTGAGATTTTGCCCCAAACTGAAAGCTGACTGTGGAATCCAAATTCAGCCAGTAGACTTTATGCATTGGTTTGTCACTTTGAGATGAGAAACCAAGTTCATGACACAATTTCTCTTGTGGGATTCTCACATGGCGACAAGTCCCAGCGTGAGGCAAACCATTGAAAATTGGCACACAGTAAACAAGGTGGCATCAGAATCCTTTGGCCGGACACAGATTTTCAGACAACCAAGTTCCTTGTGCTTGCCACTTCACTTCATAGTGAGTGAGGAAAGTAAAGCAAATCCTGCAGAATTAATTCAAGCGCACGCATCCTGATTCCACAAAGGCAGCTTTTTCCTCAGTAGGTTAATCTTAAGTGTCACTGAATGCAAGTCCAAGCTAAGGGGTTGTCCTTCACCAGCCTCCTGGTCAGGTAAGAGGATGTTTTTGAGCGGGACCCAAGCTCTGCTCCCTTCTGTGGTGGCTGCCCAGGAGGCTTTTAAAATGATAGGTTCGCAAATAAGAGTTTTGTTTTGTTTTTAAGAAGGAGATTAGCAAAATGTTCAAGCAAAAGGGGAAAGGGAAAAGATGCAGCTGTAGCAAAAATCCATCACAAACACATTTTAGGGTCAACCCGGTTTTGATAGAGAGGCCATTTCTTGGGGTTAGGATGGAGAGATGGGTTTTCTCACAACTCAGTAAAACTAGAATTGAGTTACTTAATAGTTTGAGGCGTGAAACCAGGAGACAGGAGGCACAGAGAACCACAAGGAGGAGGCAGTTGAGGAAGGGGCATCATGGCAAATCAGTGGTGTTGCTAAGGCTGAGCTTTGGAGCCCAGTCCCAAGTGTTCCCTGGTGGGCAATGCATTTGGGAGAAACTGATTTGGGCTGGGTTCCTTTGTATGGTGCTAATTTGAGGGAATAAATTAGCAGAAGATGACTAAGGGGGGCAGGGAACAGGGAGAATTGATTTGATGTGGAGCAAGATCTGTTGGGAAATTAATTGGGGGTAAGATGCATTAAAGAGGAACTGATTTGGGGCGACCTGTGGTGGGGTGCAAATTAAATTTAAAAAATAATGGAGAGATTTGGGTGGGAAATTAGCTGGCTTGCCTTCTGTGACTTATAAATTCTAATTTTCATGCATGTGTGTGACAATGGGCTCACACACCAAATCTTCTAAGTACCTAGCAATGTTCCTGTGTCAGACACACCACTTAATACACCCCTGCAAAGAGTTACTTCCACCAGCTGTCCTAATTGTTCCAGTGTCTTGCAGTCTTATCTTCAGAGATTTAAGAGTATGAAGGTCTTTAAAAGAAGGAACTAAGAAAACAAGCGCAGTAATTAATCAATGGGTCAACTAAAGTGCCTTAATTGCATGAAGCATTTCAAGCGCACACACATTTATAAACTTCCCATTAGGAAACTGCACACCATAAAATGAATTGTACAGTGCCCTCCAGAAATACAAGTCAAATTAAGATATTGCCACATTGTGTTGCATTTGGAAAGTGTAAAGGCTGCAGGGACAAATGCTACAGAAAATATTACTGTTGCAACATGTGGGTGCTATTGAAAAACTATGTTTACTTGTTTTCTCAAACAGCTCCTAATAAAAATGAAAATATATGGAATTTAGGAAGCTGCCTTCTATCATTTCAGACTCTTTCTCCACCTAGCCCAGTATTTCCTTCTCTGACTGGCAGCAGCTCCCCAGGGTCTCAGGCAGATAAGAATCTTCCCTATGGCCCCTTCTTTGGAATGTTCCAGGGTCTAAGGGGAGCCAGGAAGTTCCTATTCCGCATCTTGCACAAGCAACACATTCACTAGGCGGTCTTAAGAGAAGGACATCTCCCTTTGCCCTCCACGCCAGGCCAGCAAGGAAGGGAGTTCTGACTTGGAGGGAGAGTTTGCCATTTTGGATGAAAAGAGGAACCTCCAATTTGTGCTAAAGACGAAGTAACTCAGTGAATCAGAGATCAAGAGGGAGGGAGAGAAAGGAAACAGGAAAGCACAAGTCCCAATCACACCTTGGTAAACCATGATTTGATATTATGCATGAGCCTGCAGCCTGCTCCTTCTCAGGAGGAAATCAGGGCCTATGGCCTGTACCACTTCACCCATCATGTGGGGAATCAGCATTTCTTCATATGGATATATATTTTAATGTGCCTTAACCAAATAAGCATTCCCTAAGGCATACACACATATTTTGATACCAAAATATTGAATTTTACATTAAAGTTAAGAGCACATATTACAAATATGATAAATGGAACATCCCTGAAACCTTGCTGATGGCCAGCTCTGTTCCATCCTTTCTCCAGAAGCTATCATACCAGCTCACTCTCAGATCAGCTGGCCTAGGCTGCCCCCTGCCCAGCATGTGCAGACAGGGACTCTTTACTTGAAAGTAAGAAAGCGATCCTTATACAGGCAAGTTCTATCACAGCCTGCCAACCCAAGCCTAATTGTGACAGCACTGCTGGGCTCATGGTATGGCCACCAGAACAGGTTTGTAGATAGCCACTTGCCTAGTTGTAAAAATTGCCTCCAAGGAGCAAGTCAGAAATTACATATACTGTAAAACAAGAAAATCTGTAATAAAAATACATCAGCCTTCAAAAAAGGAAAAAAAGAAAAAGAAATTACATATACATATGTGTGTGCATCTGGTGTGCGTTTTTTTGGTCCCTTTTCCTTTAAAGGTACAAAATGACTAACAATGTGGGGTGGGGGAGATTGGCTAGGTAACATTTAGTCTGGGCTACTAGGTTTTATAGATTTATTTGCGAGGCTGGACACGGGTGGCGCTGTGGGTTAAACCACAGAGCCTAGGACTTGCCGATCAGAAAGTCGGCGGTTCGAATCCCCGCGACGGGGTGAGCTCCCGTTGCTCGGTCCTTGCTCCTGCCAACCTAGCAGTTCAAAAGCACGTCAAAGTGCAAGTAGATAAATAGGTACCGCTCCGGCGGGAAGGTAAACGGCAATTCCGTGCGCTGCTCTGTTTTGCCAGAAGCGGCTTCGTCATGCTGGCCACATGACCCGGAAGCTGTACGCCGGCTCCCTCGGCCAATAAAGCGAGATGAGCACCACAACCCCAGAGTCGGCCACGACTGGACCTAATGGTCAGGGGTCCCTTTACCTTTACCTTTACTATAGTTTGTGAAACATCTCGTACAAAATTCTCCCAATATACACATTTTCGTATGAAATTTTTGGTATGCAATTCTGCCTAACACTAATATGTATGTTACATATGCATTTTGAGGCACACTTTGCCTAACTCTATGCATTTTTGCACACATTACTTGGTGGAAGAACAGCACTGCAAAATTTGGAGAAGTGCAAATTTCAAATGATGGCTTTGTTTTGGTTCTTGTATCATTTTGCAAAGTATGAATCAAATAGAGCCACCTTTAAATGTGAACTGAATCACATTTCTCCCACACTCGTAGCCTCAGTAGCATGAAAGAGTACAGTAACCAGTTTACACACCACATCTCTTCCCAGCCAGCCCAGCTGCTGCTTTAATTGCTGGTGGCCCATTGCACGAGGCTAGAAGACCAACTTGGCACACACACACACCCCCCAGCAGCTGTGCAACCACAACTCATATCAGCCGCAGTCGACATGGTGAAAGACGATGGGCGCTTCAGTCCAGCAACACCCAGAGGTCCACATTGCCCACCCCCATGAGGCTAAGCTGAGACAGCCCCCCCCCCAGCCCCAAGCTTGCATCCCAAGCCCCAAGAGCAATTCCGCAACATCCTCACAGCAACATTATGGAAGGAGAAACCAAGCAAACCCTCCAATCGGAACTGCATGTAAAGCCCTTCCCAAAACTGCAGCTAAGAATGGCATCCCAGGGGCAAACTATGTACCTCCCCCACAACATGGGGAAAACCTTAATCCATGTTACAATTTACCCCCATCCCATTTTTATTTATTTTTATGTAGTCAGACAAAAGTAAAATGTAACTGAACACAATAATAAATAATCAAATATTTCATGCATTTCACTAGGAAGACTTATCAAAACAGAGCATCAAGTCTGAGAGCATTCAGTCACCTTCTGTTTTCCATCTTCACAAGGACACCAGAGAAAAAGGATAAGAGGCCTTGCACTGAAGGAGAAGAGTATCGGCAATAAGCAAATTCCAAACTGGAAGAGTTAGAAATTCTGAAGTGTCACATAATGTTAGTGTTCTTTTTATATATGTAACTAATAAAGTCAAAACCAATGTCCAGCAAATGTTCCTCTTTTTGCTGCATCCTGAACCCAAGCCTGCATCTCAGTGAACCCCAAAAACCTGACCATCTGGTAACAGAGCTTGAGCAAGGCTCCCTTCAGGTGCTTCCAATGCTTTTTACGTTTCTAAATCCAACCTTCTTCCAAGAAGCTCAGGCTCAGAGAATGTGATTGCTTCAAGTTCTGAGCTTTGTGGCTGAGTGGGGATTTGAACCCAGGTCTCCCTAGTCCAGCAAAGGAAACAAAACGCCGGGGAGGGGGGGTTGTGACAGAAAAATGCACATTATGTAGGCATCATGACACAGGATAAATCATCCTGTGTGTTAGAGGAAAGACTAAGAACTCGACAGAGTGAGGCACATTGGTAACCAGAGCGATTTTCAGAGACCACCACCACAAGGCCTATGCATGTTTGCTCAGAGGTCCCACCATGTTCAATGGGGCCTATAATTTCTGTCATCACTGCTGCATTCTGGACTGAAAGCAGAGTCAGGCCCTGGACACCCTCCAAAGGCAGCCCCACTGACCCTCTGCAGTCCAACTCTGCAGGTCTTATAAACCCAGCCTTCCATCCGCACCATGCACAGCAAGTGCTGAGCCCACCCACACCCACATCAGGCACGGGGCAACCTCAGGCTCTGCCACAGATGCCAACCAGCTGTGGCAAGCTGGTCTCCCGAAGCCCACACCTCCATAGGCAGGATTCAGCATTGCTACAATCTGCATAAGGGGGTGGGTTGGGGGTGGGGGGTTTTTTAGTGCACACTTTCTCACTGGGGGCACACAGAGCACATTGCCCAACCTCCCTTGACACATTAACACCAAAGGACCCATCTCCATGTTACAAATGCTGCCAGGAGGTGGGGAGCACCAAGCACAATAATTTCATTAATGCAGCAATTCAAATATTCTGGTCTGTGTCCCAATTTCAGTGTTTAAGGGCTGGATGAGGGAGGGGAACCCACTCTTCCCCCACCCCTCTTCCAGTGCTAACATCTGAGAGAATAATCCAAGCAGAATAAAGGTGGGGGGTGAATAGAGAGAAAAAACCAGGTTATAATTTGTCACACTGTTTACCCCAAGAAAGATGAAGCGGAGAATTTTTAATTGAGTAGCTTCTCCCTCCAGACCTCATTATGGAGGGGAGGAAATAACTCGATCAAAAGCTTCAATTCAGTTGCTACACCGGAGGCATATATCCATATATATGGAAAACTCAGGGAAAGAGAGAAGGGGAGAGATATGCTGAATTTCCCTAGTTTTCCTTCTTCCATCTTTCCAACTTGACGAAAACAAATCTACTGCCAAGCCATCAGCACTGCGCACCTGGGAGCAAGATACAAGGTCAGAACACACGTGGGATATCTGGACATGTAGAAGGTCAGGATGTGGTCGGAAGAGGATTTGGAGGACTGTCCCATGCAGGTGTCATTACTCAATTTTGGACTCTGGACCAAAGCATCGTCCAGCCCCCTCCCGTACCCCACATACCCTTCGGGGGGGGCGCCTGGCCTTCTGCCCTGACATCCAGTTTCATTTTACACCTGCCAATCATGAGCATCAGGAAGCCCATGCTGGAGACACAAATCCGGGGGGGGGGGGGGCAGATGTGTCAGTCCGGCTAAGCAAGAAATCATATGCATCTGAGCTCACCCTATGATCAATCTGCTAATCTTTCAGATGCCACAGGACTTCTGTCACAAGGATTAAATCACAGAACAGGGTTTTAAAAAAATAAATAAAATTCAGTGTTGAAAGACAGATGATGGAGGACACATCACAAGGAATGACAGTGAAGACAGGTTGACCCGGAACAAAGCAAAGAGACTTGGGGGGGGGGTCTTAAAGGAAGGTTCTGCTCTCCTTGCCTCTTTTCTGGATGGAGACTGTTCTCCCTCTCCTGTGCGCCCGGCATGAGGGAGATCAGCCAGCCATGGCTTGGCTAGCAAATCTCTCTCCCCCTCTCTGCAAGTCCCACAATAGCAGAGAAGAAAAAAGATGCCATGGTTGTGCCAGGAGGAGAAAATCTCCCTGCTTAGTCTCCATGTCTCCTTGCAAACCAGACATACACAGCCCAAACCTCCCCTGCATACAGGCACAACTGTTCATTCCTCTGAGCCCCAAGCCATAGCAACAGATTGGCCAGCCTAGTGGGTGGGTGGGGGGCATTGCCTTGCCCTCGTCACCCACATCTTGGCAGAAAATGCTTAATAAAACAAAAACACACCAAGGAAATACCCAAAGGCATCGGGACTGTGATACCTCTAAGTGCTCTGCTCCCCCCCCATTAAATGTGTGCTTTTCAGTGGAGGGGGGAAAGAAGAAAAGTGGATAACATCTCCCCCCCTCCAAAGCCCCTGCAGTACACTTGCATGGTTTCTCATGCACTTTGCTCTATCTGCCCCCAAATCACCTGCACTGCTTTAAAATAAATAATAATAACAGCAACAATAAATACCTAGTGAGATAAGGCTATATGACTTCTGACACACAAGTCCACACTCTCCTCCCAGTAGGGAAGGGAACTGTGGGTGGAGGGTGGGTTTCTTGGGGGGGGGATGTGCAGAGATGGAAAGAGAGAGCAGGCAGGAAGGGTGGCAAATAGGAATGCAGCGCCCTAGCAAAAACAGCATCCTGCATTGCACTGCCAAAAGTTGAGCGGGGGAGGGGTATGAAGGGGGGCACAGGTGTGTCCTCTGAGGGCACTACCCCCCCCCAAATGCAGAGAGGGGAGGAGGAGGAGCGCTATTCCTTGGACCTCATCATCCCACCCTGTGCAAAAAGAGTGCGTCTGCATCCCCCCTCCCTATCCAAGAAGCGTAGCCTGCAAGGCTCCGGGTTTCTGCGCCTCTAGCTATGGCTCGATCGCCCCCTCCCCTGACTTTCGAGAATAAAGGAGCCCCCGGGAGCGGGCGGCGTCCATGCAGAAAACCCCCACCTCTGCTAAGGATGCACGGGAGAGCAGGCAGCCTAAAAGCCCTTTGCGCCCATCCCCATCCCCGGCAGGGCTGGGGCTTTGTCTCGCCCGCCCGCCCGCCCGCCCGCCCTGGGGGGCACAGCCCAGCCTCGCGCGCCCCTGCCTTACCTGGCCAGCGCAGGGCGGGGACGACTTGTCCTCCCCCGAGGAAGGAACCGGACTCCTTGCAGGCGGCCTGAGGAAGAAGAGCAGCAGCAGCAGCAGCAGGAGGAGGAGGAGGAGGAGGATGGGGGGAGAGTCTGGAGGAGGAGGAGGAGGAGGAGGAGGAGAGCAGCCGCAGCAGCTGCCAGGGCTCTTTTGTACGGCTCCTTCTCCTGCTTCCCAGCCACACACGGAGACTACTAATTAACCCGGGAAGCTGAGTGCGCCGAGCGCGCCCGGGAACCTGCATGGAGCTGGCGGGGAGCGGCCGCCCCGCGAGGCCAAGCAGGCTGCAAGGCGGACTGCTCCTGCCCGGGGAGGCTTGGCTGGAGCAGGCCTGGCGGAGCTTCTGGAAAGGGGCTTGGCGCGGAAGCTGGCCTTCCAGGGTAGACTGCCCCTGCCTGGAAGGTTCTGCCAAAGGAGGAGTCCCTGCCGGGCTGCTGGAAGCCGGCTTGGTTGCAAGCCGGGGTTCAAATGCAGACTGCCTTTGTGGAGGGAGGTTCCGCTGAAACAGCCTTTGAGGTGCTTCTGCATTCTGGCTAGTGCAGGCACGGTTGTAGCCAGGATTCAAGGTGAGACCGCCCCTGTATAGGGAGTTTTCACTTCAATAGTTATTGGGTTTCCTTGTGGTTATGTTGAGTTGTTGCTGGTGTTATTATCAGAAAAAGAGTGTCCCTGTTTTAGGTGGCCACATTCAGCAATGACGGGGGCAAGGGCGGGATTCTCTCTGCCTCCGGACAAGAGCAACTTGGATCACCTCCTTGCTTGCATCCATGCAGGCACCTCCCTTGCAAGATCTGGCCGAATGTGACCTCCCCTGACAGTGCAAGAATTCAATTTCATGACAATTCTGCATAATTTAAAACCAAGATGAGGCTGTTGGGAAATCAGGACTGTAGCAGAGCACACCATATATATATATATATAATGTTCTAATGCATCTGGGAAAGTCTATGCAAAATACTTTGCAACCCTGTAATATTACAATTTATATTTCCCCCTTTTTCAGATAGAAGAAACCTGAGGTGCAGAGACAGCAATACAGTGGTATCTTGGTTCTCAAACTTAATCCATTCCGAAAGTCTGTTCCAAAACCAAAGCATTCCAAAACCAAGGCGCACTTTCCCATAGAAAGTAATGCAAAATGGATCAATCTGTTCCAGACTTTTAAAAACAGCCCCTAAAACAGCAATTTAACATGAATTTTACTATCTAGCAAGACTGTATCCATTGTATCCATTGCTTTCATTGATCCATAAAATGAAAGCAATAATCAATGTACTGTACAGTGGTACCTCAGGTTAAGTACTTAATTCGTTCCGGAGGTCTGTTCTTAACCTCAAGCACCACTTTAGCTAATGGGGCCTCCTGCTGTTGCTGCCGCCACACCACCGGAGTCCAATTTCTGTTCTTATCCTGAAGCAAAGTTCTTAACCTGAAGCACTATTTCTGGGTTAGTGGAGTGTGTAACCTGAAGCGTATGTAACCTGAAGCATATGTAACCCAAGGTACCACTGTACTATAAAATAAATACAACAGTATTGTAGATGATAAAAATTATCATCCACAAAGTCACAAAAACAAATTAACCAAAAAGCCTCAAAACAAAAACGCAAAATAAATAGCAAAAGCACCAAACTTAGTCTGTTCCGGAAGTCTGTTTGACTTCTGAAATGTTTGAAATCCAAGGTGCAGCTTCTGACTGGTGGAGGTGTCCTGGAAACAATAGCCAACAGCCACGGAGGATGTTTGGCTTCCGAAAAACGTTAAAAAAACAGAATACTTACTTCCAGGTTTCCAGTGTTTGGGAACCAATGCATTTGAGAACGCAAGGTACCACTGTAATATCTAGCAGAACTAGGTGATTTGAACCCAGGACTCCTGTGTTGTGTTCATAACATTGGAAACTGCCCTTTGCTGGGTCTTTCTGGTCTAGCATTGTCTCCTCTGACAAGCACATTTCCCCCCTCAAATAATTCTGGGCGCTGTAGTTTACCCTTTATAGAGTCAGAATTCTCAGCAGTGCCCAGAATTCTCTTAGGGGAAAATGTGCTTCCAATGCACATTAATGATGTAGTGTGTACACAGCCTAAGATCAGCCCTGGGGCCCTCTGTACGAAAACCAGATGCTTTGCTGCTGAGCTACAGCCCTTCCCTGCAGGTGATGATCTACTACGAGCTTTTATTAATCCTGCTTCTTGCAAAAGTGTTTTGTTTTTGTGACCCTTATTTGTCTCATGCTATGGGAATGGTTTTGTGTGGGGTTAAGCAAAGAGCTGCAACTGACTCTCTAGTTCCTTAATTAGTGTAGATGATGGATGATGAAACAAAGGAGCAACCTTTCAGCACACTTTGGTGAGGGATATGGATAGGACAACTGAAGATGGTTTGAATAAAGAGTTGATTCTATATTTATTGTTAATTGCCATGATGGTTATTGGAAGAAAATGGAAATATTTAGAAGGATTAAATAAGGAATTATTATTTTATAGTCAAAACTGGGCTATAGCCACTGTTGAAAAATTAACTCAAAAATGAAAGTATGCTAGAGGGCAAATGTAAAAAAGATTCTTTTTCATCTACTTGGCAAATTATTTCATATATTATTGATGATAACAATGTTCAAAGGACTCCTGTGAAATATGAATTAGATCCATCCTCTAATTCCTGGATCCAGTGTGGATTTAATTCCTGGAATAGCCAGGCTAGTTTCCTGTTGAGGTAGTGGCCAGCATGGGCCATTAAGGTAACAATGGAAGTGGCTCTGTAAATGAATGAATGAATGAATGAATGTGTAAATAAACCATATGTCATAAAAACAGCACAGTCTGCTGTACCTTATTCCAAAGGAAACCGAACCCTGGGGAAGCTCCTGGAACCCCTGGAATCTTACACTACTTGGAGATTGGGGTGGCAGGCAAAAATATTGGAAACATTTCAGAAAAGGGCAACCAAAGTTTTCAAGGGGACAGAGTGACTTCCCTATGAAGAAAGGTTGCAGCATTTGGGACTTCCTAATTTAGAGAAAAGGTGTGTAAGAGACGGCATGGTGGGAGTTTATAAAATCCTTCATGGCATGGAGAAGGTGGATAGAGAAGTTCTTTTCTCCTTCTCTCATAACACTAGAACTTGTGGACATCAGATGAAGCGGAATGATGAAAGGTTCAGCACAGATCAAAGGAAGTCCTTTAAGCAGCACAGAGCTGACCTCTGGAACTTGCTCCCCAGGACCTGGGTGGCTTTTAGAGAGGTTTAGCCGGTGGTGGAGGAGAGGGCGACTGCCAGCTGCCAGCTCCATGGTGGGAGGTGGGAATGCTTCTGAATCCCAGTTGCTGGAAGCCCCAGGTGGGAGGGGGCTCCTGGGCTCAGGGCCTGCTTTCAGGTTCCCCACAGGCACCTGGTTGGCCACTGTGAGAACAAGGTGTTGGACTAGATGCCTCCCCCTTTGGCCTGATCCTGCAGGCTCTTCTGATGCTCTTAAACAAATAAATGTGCACAAGCACCACAGCAGTGCGCATCCTGCCATTTCAAGCCCACTGGAACGTGGCCTAAGGTATGTTCTGAACCACTGTTCAGAACATTTTAAAATGTTTTTAAAGCAAAAGGACAACCCACAGCTTGATTCTTAAAAAGCAGTGGCTGGAAGCTGTTTTAGGGTATGCTGAATACAGCCTTCGTATGCCAGGCAGGATAGGGCCTTCAGTGGTGTGAAATAAATTGGTGGAGACTCTGATGAGAAGGGTAGGAGCACATTGCACAGGTCTCCTCTTCACCTGCAAAACATTAGACAGCATAGCATTGAGATTCTTTCAATATTCTTGTTCATGGGCTTTTTCGCTGGATTCTCTCACCCTGCCCTTTAGGGGTTTATCCTCTTTAGAAGGCCATCAGTTTCCTTTTGATATACGTAAAATGACGTTACAGATGGAAAAGCAGATAGACCAGCACTCCAGTTAAAGTAGAGCAGTTACAGTACTTGCGTCCGTTTCCGAAATCAGGCCTTAATGAAGTCTCTTACAACTTGGGGGTATTACACATTCATCTATACATTAGACATTGCCGGGTGATGAATTATTCAGTTTTGACTGAAGGTAAAATTATAGCAGAAATCAAAGTTTGCCTTCTCTCTGTGTCTGCTCCGGAAAGTGCTATATAAAATGTGTGAGTTTAATGTGCTCTTAATTAGGGGTGCTATTAAGAAGGTGTTTTATGCTCCCCTTAAGGAAAAGTATAAAAACATAAAAACAGTGGAAGAATTTGAATATTTTACCATAACCCTGATACTGTAGTTCATTAAAAGGCGGATGACGGGGGAAGAACATACTGAAGCAGGAAATGCCATGCTCAGCCACTAGGGGCCATTTTGGGGGGATGGGGATTGTGTGGGGCAATTTTTAATTTCTCTGTGATTGGGCAATCTATTTATTTTTAAATCATTTATTGAAACAAACAAAAATGTGGTGTAAACCCCCCTTTAAATCCATATTAATGAAAAGAAAAGAACTCACTCTGAAACTCACCTACAGGTGGTACCTAACACCAAGAACACTAGTGCTAATACCCAGGAACCTCACCAAAATGCTGGAGAGGGTTTTAAAAAACTTTGGGGGGGCTCGGCCCCCTCAAATATTTTATTGGGAGGGGGCTGAGGGGACCTTGGCCCCTAGGAGTTGGCTCCTCTGACGCTGAGGGTGGGCAGCCGCAGTGAGGTGTTGGAGAATGGAGTTGTGTTCCCAGCTGCCCTCAGACCAGTAAGAAATGGTGACATCAGACTAGGATGGAGGAGAAGTTTGGCTCACTTTGCATTTTCAGGGTGAACTTATCTAATTCACATTTCCTGAAACAATACATGAACCAGACACCAGGCACGCTTTGAAATTCTCGTGTTTCTGAATTACCTCTATCTGAGTAATGTGTACAAAAGCACATATGCTGGGTTAAAGCATCCATACAAATGCATATATTAGTGAAAATAATGTACCAAAAAGCATCATCTTGCCAAGAAATTGCTTTGCAAAATGTGTATACCGTGGTACCTCGGGTTATAGATGCTTCAGGTTACAGACGCTTCAGGTTACAGACTCCGCTCACCCAGAAATATTACCTCGGGTTAAGAACGTTGCTTCAGGAGGAGAACAGAAATCGGGCGGCGGCGGCGGCACAGTAGCAGCAGGAGGCCCCATTAGCTAAATCGGTACCTCGGGTTAAGAACAGTTTCAGGTTAAGAACGGACCTCCAGAACGAATTAAGTTCTTAACCCGAGGTACCACTGTACTAGACAAAATTGCATACAAAAATCCATTTGTTAGGGGAAATTTGCTCTATAATGCTCTATTAAAAAATAAGTTTTTTATTTATTTATTGGAAACTGGTGCAGAGAATTGAGCTTCAGACTGGCAAAACGAGAAATGGGGAGTAACTGAAACTGACGTAGTCACCCCTAAGTAAAAGATAAGAAGTGTCATTGGCTTCAGTGCAGAAATTGGGGTGTGGGAGACACCATATTATCTTTACCCCAAGCAGCAAGGTTTCTTAGGAACCAGCTGATGACATGGCTCCCCAAATCAACAGACTGTGGAAACTTCACATTGGACTTGAAGCATCTGGCATTGTATGCCTCCCCATTCTTCCTCCAGACTCTGGGTCCTTGGTTTCCAAATGAGATGCAAAAGCTGCTCTTATCAGAAAAGAGAATTGGGGAGCCATGTCATCAGCTGGTGTTGGTCCCACTGTGCTTCAATAAGTCCAGGGTCAACGCAGCCGTCTACCAGGAGATTTTGGAACACTTCATACTTCCTTCCGCAGACGAGCTTTATGGGGATGCTGACTTCATTTTCCAGCAGGACTTGGCACCTGCCCACACTGCCAAAAGTACCAAAACCTGGTTCAATGCCCATGGGATTACTGTGCTTGATTGGCCAGCAAACTCGCCTGACCTGAACCCTATGGAGAATCTATGGGGCATCGCCAAGAGAAAGATGAGAGACATGAGGCCGAGCAATGCAGAAGAGCTGAAGGCTGCCATTGAAGCATCCTGGTCTTCCATAACACCTCAGCAGTGCCACAGGCTGATAGCATCCATGCCACGCCGCATTGAGGCAGTAATTGATGCAAAAGGGGCCCAAACCAAATACTGAGTACATATGCATGCTTCTACTTCTCAGAGGTCCAATATTGCTCTATTTGCAATTCTTGTTTTGCTGATTTCATTTAATATTCTAATTTTCTGAGATTGTTAATTTGGGGTTTTCATCAGATGTAAACCATGATCATCACAATTATAACAAATAAAGGCTTGACATATCTCGCTTTGCACGTCATGAGTCTATCTCATATATTAGTTTCACCTTTTAAGTTGAATTACTGAAATAAATGAACTTTTCCACAATATTCTATTTTTCCAAGTTTCACCTGTAAGCTGATGTCAGTTTGGTCCCAAGGCACACAAAGAACGCCCCCCCCCCCCCCCCGTTGATGGTGCTAAGCATGTCTGGGTCTTATCGGTGTCTGGGTGGGTAACCATCTGGGAACCACATATATGTAGCCTTAAGACCCATGACGGGAGGTGGGATATAAATGCAAGATCCAAGAAAGCGACAAACATGCATAAGGTTCATAGAATTGTAGAGTTGGAAGGGACCCCGAGGGTCATCTAGTCCAACCCTCTACAATGAAGGAATCTCAGCTAAAGCATCTCTGACAGATGACCATCCAACCTCTGCTCAAAAACTTCCAAGGAAGTAGAATCCGCCAACTCCCACAGGAGACTGTTCCATTGCCAAACAGCTCTTACTGTCAGAAAGTTCTTCCTGGTGTTTAGTCAGAATCTCCTTTTTTATAACTTGAAGCCATTGGTTTGAATCCTACCCTCCAGAGCAGGAGAAAAGAAGCTTGCTCTATCTTCCATGTGACAGCCCTTGAGATATGGGGAAAGGCTATCATACCTCCTCTCAGTCTCCTCTTTTCCAGGCTAAACATACCCAGTTCCTTCAAGCACTCCTCGTAAGGCTTGGTTTCCAGACCCTTGATCATCTTGGTCTCCCTCCTCTGCACATGTTCCAGCTTGTCAACATCCTTCTCAAATTGTGGAGCCCAGAATTGAACAAAGTATTCCAGGTGTGGTCTGACCAAGGCAGAAGAGAGTGGCACTGTGACTTCCCTTGATCTGGACACTAGACTTCTCTTGATGCAGCCTTGGATAGCCTTAGATTTCCCTCCTTGCTGCATCACACTGTGGACTCATGTCAAGCTTCTGTTGGTCTACTAAAGCCCCTAGACCCTTTTTGCATGTACTGCTAGTAAGCCAGGTGTCTCCCATCCTATATTTGTGTATCTGGTTCTTCCTGCCTAAGTGCAGAACCTGACATTTGTCCCTATTGAAACTCATTTTGTTAGTTTGGGCTGCCAATTAAAGCTCATTTAGTTTTAGAAAGAACTAGGTAGAGAAACAAAAATCATGTTTTATTATGCACCATCAGTAATAATTCAAAATAATAAATGCAGACAAACTACTATAAATTATGCAGGTGACACTGGTGATCAAATGACAGCAAATATTGGTAATCAAAAGATAATCAAAAGGCCCAAATTCTCATGCGGATGGGGGGGAGTGAAGAGTTGCTTAGCAATCATGGGGACCCAGACAAGACCATAAGCATCTTATGACTGAGTGAACCAATCAATGGAGTAGTCAATGAGTCTTTAGACAGGTGAACACAGAGAATATGATGATACCTTGCTGGCTCTTTTCTTAAGGGAATACTGAAGGAATTACTGAAAAAGCAAAAAAAAACCAGACACCTCGCCCTTGCCTCACTTGTCACTTACCAATGTAGAGCAGGGTGATGGCAGATGACCTAGAAATCTACCAAATGGATGCAAAATTATGCCCAGAGGGAGAGCGTGCGTAAAATGCACCCAGCTTACTGTTGCAAGATACAGTTCAAAGGAATCCTAAGCCAGCCCAAATAAAATTTATTTTGGTGATGTTCAAGTGACTAAAAGGTGTCTTCCCAAATTAAGACTAGTGTTTCAAGATTTAAATTTTCCTTCTCAAGGCAAATCACATTATTATTAATGCTTTTCAGTCAGGGAAAAAACCCCTCAATAACAAGTAAATCAGGAGTAGTTATTTTAAAACACAGAAAATATGCCTCATTTCCTCTCTTAGTATAGGCATTAATATCTTCTTATCACAGTTAGGATCACAACTCAGGCTTGCTCAAGTTCCACTAGGACTCCGTTGCAGTCCTTAGGATGGAGGAAAACCACCAGTTTCCCATGGGCCCCAATTCTGGGCTCTTCGCTCAAAACACGGATCTTCTTCTCCTTCAGTTCAGCTATGGCATCTGTTATACTGTTCACCTGTAAAAGAAAAGAAAACTTTTGTCTAAGAAGGATATGATGGAAACAATACTGAATCTCAACATTAAAAAAAGAAAATTGGATGAAGATCACAAGAGATGCGAAGGCTGGAAAACAGGTTTGTGCTTTAAAAACTAACAAGCCAAGGACAGTCTGGCTGCTGCTGTAGCAAACCAAAGGCTGTGCAGGCTGTGCTTTCCCCACAAGGAGTGGCAAACCAGACTTAGGACAGGAGGGCAATAGCCCCTCCTGCCTGTGACCTCCAGCAACTGCGATTCAGAGAAGCCTGATCAGGGTCTGGCAGCCTTATAGCCACTGGCAGCCTTATCCTCCTCCCAGAATGCATCTAATCCCCTTTAAAAGCCATCCAAGCTGGTGGCCATCTCTACATCCTGTGATAGAAAATTCCATAGTTTAACCATGTGCTTTTTAAGAAGTGCTTCCTTTCATCTGTCCTAAATCTTAGTTCACATTTGTTGGATGATCTCAGTGGGTTCTACTCCTACAAGAAAGGGGAGAAAGGGGACAGAGAGAAGCTCTGTCTCCACACCACACTAGGCTTTATATAACTCTTTCATATTGGTCCCTTGCTCATCTTTTTTTCTAAATTAGATCACCCCAATCCACAGACAAGCTTCTCAAAACATACCTTAATGAGGGCTAGAAATTTGACCCCTTAAAAGGAAGTAAAGAAATCAGGTAGTAAAGAACCTTAGGAGTCTCAGAATTTCAAATACACTGCCTTACTATGAAGTAAAGTACCCAGGTTTTTCAATGTGATTAAAAAAAAAAAATCAAACAAAAAGAAAGCAGAGTGGAAATACCTCAATGCAGATATGGTGCATTCCTCCCTCCTTGTTTTTCTTCAGGAAACCAGCGATTGGGCTGTTCTCCCCTAGTGGGTGCAGAAGTTCCAACTTTGTGTTGCCCAGGTCCACAAAGACTGTGTAGACGCCGTGTTCAGGAAGGGGTACCATTTTGCTCACCTGAGCACCCAACACATCCCTGTACAAAGAGGTGGCTTTTTCTAAATTGGGCACTGCGATAGCCACATGGTTCAGTCGACCCAGTTTCCACAGAGACTTCTGAGCCAAGGAAGCAGCATCTGCTAACGTCCGCACTGTTGGAGCAGCTCTTTTTTGCAACCAATTGAGAAGCCCTGAAAAGAAGAGCAAGAGAGAAAGACTGAGAAAAGAACCGCTTCTAAGCAATAAAACCAATGCATACCTTTCTCTCTTTTCCAGGGCACCTCCCCATGTCATTACATTAAGAGATTATGTTACCATCAGGTACCACACAACACAAAAATAGAAATCAGCAGAGGCTGAAGGGTCTCCCTGACATTAGTCCAGTGGACTTTCAGCCTTAATTCCCCTCAGCCAAAGAAAGCTGGCGTGGTGGGGTGGACAGAGTACAGCAGGGCTGGGGAACCCAGAGGTCTTTGGGCTTCAACTCCCATCAGCCCCAGCCAGCAGGGCCAACAGCCTGGAAGGATGGGAGTTGGAGTCCAGCAGTATCTTTCTTGTAAGGATTATAGCCAGTTAATGCATGTGAAGTGCTTTGAATGTTCAAAGTACTAGATGTTAGGAAGTCTTATTATTATTCAATACGGGAAAGGTATTATTTACCTTTAGTATTAATAGACACTGGAAATACATTTACCAACATTTTCAGGGTTTGTTATGCTGAAGGAACTGCTTGCACAACTGTGACGTCAAGTAGGCTTGAAGCAGTTTCCTCCAAATATTCAGCAACTCCTTGCACCCAAGTTTAAGATTCCCAGGTGCCATACATGCTTTATGGGAGCTTTATGGGAGAAAACCTTTGGCATTTATCCTCCCAGCTGTTAAGCACACTGCAAAATGTCTTACTTTGTCACTTTTGCTAATGTGTTAAAATGTGAATATGAACAGGCTTCTGCATTTTTCCATCCCCAAATTTAGTCTGTCGTGGTTATCACACTTCCTAAACGCTCTTATTTCTGGAAACCATTGCAGGCACGCAGCATGCCTGCTTTACGCTGAGCCGTGGGGAAATGCCAAAGGGCAGAGTTTTCGTCCAACTTTCCAAGAACTACTGGATCAATGTGGCATTCAGACTAATACAAATGGACGTCACTCTCCCTTCAGACTGGCACCATACATTCAGAGCAGCATCATGCCACTTCAAACAGTGATGACTCCCTCCCCA